>NW_026007649.1:0-3990 GCF_001458135.2 Marmota marmota marmota
GGTTTTAATAATATAATATATCCTGAAGACCTTTTTACATCAATAAATAGAATAATTCTCATTCTTTTTGTAGTGCAAAAACAATCTGTTGAAGTGTACCATATTTTATCTAACCAGTTCCCTACAGTGGGATTTCGGTTGGTCCCAAACTTCTGCTATTACAGTGAATATAGGGTATTTCATTTGGTACAGATGTAGGGAATTTCCAGGAATGAAGTTCTAGGATAAGGTCATATGCATTCGTAATTTTGCTAGATCTTATCAAATTGTTATAGGCTTTAATATTTTGTATTTTCATCAGAAATATGCCATTATCCCTCTGTAACTGTGGGGGACTAGTTTCAGGACCCCAATGGATACCACAATCTGTGGATACTCAAGTTTGTCATATAAAATGATGCAGCATTTACATATAACCTAGGCACATCCTCACACATAATTAAAAAAAATTTTTTTTTAGTTGTTGATGGACCTTTATTTTATTTATTTATTTTTATATGGTGCTGAGAATCGAATCCAGTGCCTCATACATGCTCAGCAAGTGTTCTGCCACCGAGTCACAACCCTAGTCCCCTCACACATAATTTTATTTCATCTCTAGGTTGCCTTTCAGTACCTAATATAATGTTAATACTTGCAAATAGTTATGATACTGTGTTGTTTAGGGAATAAAGACAAGAACAGAAAGTTGGCACATGTTGAGTACAGACCTATTTTTTGTCTGAATGTTTTGATTCAGTTGATTGATTCCATGAATATGGAATCTGCAGATAAGGAGGGCCAAGCCAACTGCCTTTTTTATTTTTTTGGTACTAGGGATTGAATTCAGGGGTACTCAACCTCTGAGCCACATCCTCAACCCTATTTTTTTTGTATTTTATTTGGAGACAGCGTCTCACTGAATTGCTCAGTCCTCAGTTTTGCTGAGGCTGGCTTTGAACTTCTGATCCTCCTGCCTCAGCCTCCTGAGCTACTGGGATTACAGGCATGCACCACCATACCCAGTTCAACTGCTTTTATTTTTTTATATCTTTATTTAATTCATTTATTTATTAATTTATTAATGTGGTGCTGAGGATCAAACCCAGTGCCTCTCGCATGTTAGGCAAGCACTCTATTGCTGAGCCACAACCCTAGCCCCAACTGCCTCTATTTTTAAGAGGGAAAAATTTATTAAAGAAAAAGATCAAAATAAATGCTGGAAAAGAAAATATTGTGATTTTCTTCAAGGTTTATTTCCCTGATATTCTTTTTTATTAATTAATTAATTGATTTTAATTAGGTATATATGACAGCAGAATGTATTTTGATTCATTGTTCATAATTGCAGCACAACTTTTCATTTCCTGGTTGTACATGATGTAGTGTTGCACCATATGTGCAGTCATACATGTACCTAGGGTAATGATGTCCATCTCGTTTCACCATCTTTCCTTCCCCCATTCCCCCTCCCCATCTCTCCCTCCCCTTTGTCCCATCAAAATTCCTCCATTTTTCTCATGCTCCCCCCCCTTATGGATCAGCATCCACTTATCAGAGAGAACATTTGGCTTTTGGATTTTTGGGATTGGCTTACTTCTCTTTGCAGATATTCTCCAACTCCATTCATTTACCAGCAAATGCCATAATATTATTCTCTTTCAGTGCTGAGTAATATTCCATTGTGTATATATACCACAGTTTCTTTATCCATTCACCTATTGAAGGGCATCTAGGTTGCTTTACAGTTTAGCTGTTGTGAATTGAGCTGCTATGAATATCGATGTGGCTGCATTACTATAGTATGCTGATTTTAAGTCCTTTGTGTATAGACCAAGGAATGGGATAGCTGGGTCAAATGGTGGTTCCATTCCAAGTTTAAGTTGCCAAGGCTGACTTGAACTTGCAATCCTCCAGCCTCAGCCTCCTGAGTTGTTAGGATTATAGGGTTGTGCCATGATGCCCAACTATATACTTACTTTCTTAAAGTTAGAAATGGTGTCCTACTAATTTTTGTATCCTGCATGTAACTGTAGTTCCCAGCACATAGCCATCATTTCATAAATATTTGTTAAGTGAATTAATGGATAACTAAATAAAATGCAGTTGCAGATTAAGGTTTTCATATAATAAAAGACTTCCCTATGTAAAAAAATACTTGATAATATAAGTATTCAGTATGTAATCTCTATCTCTATTTATAAGAACTTTGTCCATTTTTTATTTCTCTTAAATCATGCCATTACCTGGATTTCTATGAGGTAGAATTTTAGAGTTAAATTTTTTAAATTTTTTTTGTAGTTGTATATAATAACTTTATTTTATTTATTTACTTATTTTTATGCGGTGCTGGGGATCGAACCCAGGGCCTTGCACATGCAAGGCAAGCGCTCTACCGCTGAGACATAACCCCAGCCCCATAGAATTAAATTTAAATAAGGAAAAAAAAATTTTTTTGTGAGACTTCCACTTGAAATGGCATTCTTTATAAAAATATGGGTGAGTTATTATTAAAGAACATAGACAATGTAAATAAACATGAAATTAAAACAAACTGAGCAAATATTAATATAATAACCAATATATTGACATATTTTCCTTTAGCAATTCTGGGCACTGAAGACAATTTCAAAGCATGAACTCTTTCCTACCTGGGTGTCCAAATACATTTTGAGACTGAAGAGGTAAAGTCATCTAATCACTTCCAATAAAAGTATGTGATATATTATTTTATCATTGTTAACCTATCAGATTCCTCCCTTCAGTTCCATTTTTCAGAGTTACTTTGTTTCTTTTTTTTTTTTTTAGTTGTAGATGGACACAGTACCTTTATTTTATTTGTTTTATTTATTTATTTATTTTTTTATATGGTGCCAGGGATTGAACCCAGTGCCTCACGCATGCTGGGCAAGCGCTCTACCACTGAGCCACAGCCTCGGCCCTCAGTGTTTCTTTTTATCCTGGATGAAGCACCTAGGGAAACACCTCACCTGAGCAGAGAGCATTCACCTATTCATTCAACTCTGATTACACAGCTCACACCCTGAGCCATGGAGGAAGGTCTGTAGGCTTCTGTCCAGTGTCTATTTACTGTCACATCATGCCTCATAATGAATTAGAAGCAGCCAACATGACAGAGTAAAGGAGCTGAAGGTATTGGCAGGTGAAGGGAGAAGGAAGAGCCAGGAAAACCACAGGATGTTCAGGACAGAATAGGCCTTTGCCACTTAATGGCTCTTGCTAGCTATTTATAAAAGGAACTCTCAAAAGGGAACCCTCAGTAATCAAGAAAAAGTTAAATTATGTTCAGAAAACTTATGTTCAAGACAAGGAAAAGCATCAGTGTAGTTTTTTTTTTAGACAAAATGGTTTTGTTGGTGGGTGGTAGGGGTACCAGGGATTGAATCCAGGGGTACTTAACCACTGAGTCCACATCCCCAGCTCCTTTTTTAATTTTTAATTTTGAGAGAGGGTCTTGCTAAATTGCTCAGGGCCTTGCAAAATTACCGAGGCTGGCATCAAACTTGAGATCTTCTTGCCTCAGCCTGCTGAGTTGCTGGGATTACCGACATGTACCACCACACTTGGCAAAGCATAAGTTTTTCATTGTATAAAATAAAAGTTTTTAGCTACCTGATCTGCAAGGTATTTAACTCTCTAACTTTCAAGGTCTTAACTGTAGTAAAATGGAGGATATTTTGGTGTTATCTAAAAAAGTAAAAAAGGTAGTATTTTGTAGTGTTTATTCAAACTTGGTTCTAATATTGTTTCCTTTTTTCTTTTTTTGTGGTTCTGGGGATCAAACTCAGACCCTCACACATGAAGGCAAGCACTCAACCACTGATTTACATCCCTAGTCCACAAAATGTATTTGTATTGTTTGTATATTGTGTTGTCTTTTCTTCCTTTCCTATCATCCTTTCACACACTGATTCAATTCAAAAATTTGAATGTTTTTGCCTCACTATTTATCTTGTCAAATAATTCCTCCTGTTTTTTTTTTTTTTTTTT
>NW_026007650.1:0-3990 GCF_001458135.2 Marmota marmota marmota
CTGAGGAACCGAGACACGAAGGTCGCGCTACACAGACTGTACTGTCAGAGAAAGTTCTGAGTGCTAGTGACCGCACAGTGTGGGCTCATGTCCAGGGGTCTGATGACCAGGGGGTGCAGACAAACCTTACCCCATTCCTCCCCCTGCATCCTGCTGATCCTTCACCCTGCAGACCTCTCCCCACACCACCACCTGCTGCTTGGCTTCTCTCTCCAGATGATCTTTTTCTTCAGTGGTTTTATATACTTTTCCAACACAGAAAAACAAATTGTGATTTCTTCAGGTTTTACCCTAAAAATGACTTCTTTTTTTAACATTTATATTTTAGTTGGACACAGTAGCTTAATTATTTATTTTTATGTGGTGCTGAGGATCAAACCCAGGACCTTGCATGTGCTAGGTGAGTGCTCTATCTCTGAGCCATCACCCCAGCCCCACCCTAAAAATCATTTCTAAAAAAAATTCTTCTTCCATCCAGTGTATCTGTAAGAATTCATGTTCTTTTTTTTTTTCCTCCTATGTGTTTTTTCTTATATGGTACTCTCAAATCTTTATCATCATTCTCATGTAATGGCCCCTAATCTTGAATTTTGATCTCTCTCTTGACACCGTGTCTTTGAATGTAACATAAGAAACACATTTTTAACCTTTCTAAAATCTATTTATTCCTTTCCCTCTCTTTCAAACTGCCTTACTATTCCTAATTCAGTTATTTAGGATAATACTCTGCTTAGATCTTGAAGCCAAAGAGTAGAACCCATTCTCATTTCATTTTTGAGGTTTTTGAAAATGGAAAGCCATATTGAAAGGGAAGTGAAAATGGAAAGCTATCCGTATGCTCTATCACTGAGCTACATTCCCAGACCCAATAATCTGATTTTAGACATTGTTTAGCTTTTGACAGCTCCTTCTTTGCAATAGCATCAAGTTAAATAAAATAAAAAGTTTTCTTGTGATCTATGTGATAGAGTGCAGTGAACATGCAGAATTGACAATCACATTATTTGGGGTATGAAATGATTGACAAGTTTTTTAAAAGTCAAATAAATATAAAGCACATTTTTGTTTCCCACACAGTTATTGTGTGAATATTATGAGTTACTTTATTCTATAAGTTTTCTCAATGCACAAAAAATGATAAAGTGCTCATTGAAAGTGGGCCTAAGTTAGTTAAAATGTATGTTAGGAATTCAAGGACAAAACACTGACAAAATAAAACCATATAAAATGATAAAAAATAAAGAAAGAAAAGAAAACAAAGCAGCAGGAAGTGGTGGCACATGTCTGTAATATTCTGACTCGGGAGGCTGAGGAATGAGGATCACAAGTTCAAAGCCAGCCTCAGCAAAAGCAAGGTGCTAAGCAACTCAGTGAGACCCTGTCTCTAAATAAAGTACAAAATAGGGCTGGGGATGTGGCTGAGTGTTCGAGTGCCCCTGAGTTCAATTCCTGGTACCAAACAAAAATAAAAACAAAACCAGAAAGAAGATAGAAACTAAAAAAATAATAACAAATATGAAAGAATTATGAATGTTGTAGATGTTGAATTAATTCTTTCAAAAATTACTAGAAATGTAAATGTCCAAAACAAGACAGAGTTGGTTACAAAAATCAACTATATGCTACTGATAAGAACTTCACTTAAAATATAAAGATATTGTTAGATGTAAAGAAATGGAGAAAGAACCACCATGCTGAAACTAACCAAAAGAAATGGGGCAGCTGTGTTGAGTTCAGATAAGGATTTTTGGAACAATAAAAGTAATCAAGAATAAAGAGGAAATTAGATAATATTAAACAATTCATTTCCCAAAGAAGATGCAAAATTCCTTAATATGTATACACCAGACACAGGGACATGAAAAACTACTAAAATTCCAGGAGAAATAGACACATTCACATTTATTTTTATTTTTATTTTTTTATGTGGTGCTGAGTATTGAACCCAGTTCCTCACATGTACAAGGCAATTGCACTCTACTGCTGAGCTATAACCCCAGCCCCACATCCACAATTTTGTTAGGAGACTTCAACCACAGTTATTGTCTGGTCTGAGTAATGAATAATCAATTGATGAATAGCTCGGTCTAGAGGGATCATCCCTCAACCATGTAAAGGGTGCACAAGAGGAATCCAGTTACAACATGGTACTGAACACTGGGAAAACGGAAAGAGGTTTCTCCAGAAGCAGGGATAGCACAACTCTCCTTCTTTAATATAGTACTTAACATTTCAGCTAGAACACCAGGCAAGAGAAAGAAAGACATAAACAGGAAAGGCTGAAGTGCCATTCTTCCTGCTTCCAGATGATGTGAGTCCATAGTTGACCCTGAGAGGCCACAAAAAGACTGGTAAACCCCGCAGAGCAGGAAGTCAAGATCAGCACATAAAACCCAGTAGCTTTGCTGTACACTCAAAGTGGACCATTTGGAAAAAGATTTTGGGGAAATAATCCTGTTGGGAAAACATATAACGGCAGCAGCACTCCAGAGAAAAACCCCAACATGGCGCCTAATAACCCTCTTTCTCCTCTTTTTTCTTTCACTGGCGTGAAACGTTCCCACTGGCACCAATGTTCAAATCCTGCAGGTGGGAAACCTTAGCCCCAATAAGAATTAACTTCTTGGGCTCCGGAACTGACATATGGAAGAGCTTACCAATAAATGGGCAACCCGTTATCTACTTCAGCCCTGCTACCTCTCCTTAGATCTATATAAACACACAGCCTTTTGTAATAAAGCGGAACCTCTCCGGTGATTTGTGTCATGTGGTGTCTCCCATTCGTAGTGCGGTGTGGTTTCTTACAGTGGTGCTGAAAACCCAGGAGACGGTGTGCTCGACAAACCGAGCCCTGTCTCCACCACCGCCGTCACCAATGAAACATTTCACTCTTGTCTGTCTTTTTGGGTGCTGGCTCCCTGCACTCACCACTGATCGGGTTTAGGTAAGTTCCCCCTCCCCGGATTGCCAACTCCCTTCAGGCTAGCAGCAGGAGACGTGACCGTGATCGTCCGGCATGCTCCTGACACCCAGTAGGGAGGAGGGAATGCACCCCACTAAGACCTTCACTGGTTGCAGTGGACCCACTTCCCTTTGGGGCGTGAAGCTTCTGGGTTTACACGAGAGGCTCCTTGGTCTCTTCCTCCTCCCTGGAAGCTGCGTCCCGCCGGAGCCGTGCCCCGCCGGAGCTGTGTTCAGCCTGGAGCTGAACTTCCGGCCTGGAGCTGCATTCTGCTGGAGCTCTGTCCCTTCCTTCCTTGACTCTCTCTTGTTCCGGTGGAAAAATTTTCCTGACGTCAGGTTGCCCACGGCCTCTACCCTACAGGGTCACACAGACTGCACTTTGTCGGTGACGACCGAGTTGTGCCCTCTGTGCCTACTCGCAGTGGACTGGTCACTTTGGGGACACCCACATAATCCTCCATCTGCTCTACACTTCCAGGAAGCCCCTACAGCCCAGGTTAATTCTTTTTCTCCCTTTGCTGCCCCTTCCTCCATTCTTTAACTATGGGTGCCTCCTCGTCTATACCCGAAACCTCACCACTCAAGTGTCTCCTTAAGAATTCGGCGGGGGATCCAACATGGCGGCAAGTGGGGAGGCAGCACTTTCAGTACCTCCTCAACAACGGGGTCAGAGAGATGCATGGATACGCTTAGATTCGACCTGCTGAGAAACTCCTAGCAAAATTCCACTAAAGAGAGACCGGCCGGGAATTGGAAGGATTTTTGGAGGTGACAGTTTGCCCTAGACGAGTGAATCTCCGCCACGCAGCTCAGAGGTCCAGACCCGCCAGCCGCTGCCCGTGCGACTTGGCGACTGTCGGCTGCCTGCACGCGGCCCCCGCGTCAGGGCGGACAGCAGCAGGAGCGGTGCAGGGACTCTAGGAAGAGGTCTCTCGCCAAGCCTTCATGAAATAGCGAACCAGGAGCTGAAACCAACCAGAGACAGACCAGTCCCACCCCTCCCTTTGGACACTCCGGCAAGGAGCC
>NW_026007651.1:0-3989 GCF_001458135.2 Marmota marmota marmota
GCCTTTTTTTTTTTTTTTTTTTTGTAGATGGACACAATATCTTTATTTATTTTTATGAGGTGCTCAGGATCGAACCCAGTGCTTCACATGTACAAGGCAAGCACTCTTCCACTGAGCTATAGCCCCAGCCCTATTTGATTTTTTATTGTTGAGCTGTGAGGGTTTTTCTCCCCTCTAGTCTACATATTTCAGATTTGATTTGATTTGCAAATAATTTTCTTCCATTCCATGGCTTGCCTTTTTGTTCTGTTGATTATGTTCTTAGATGAACAGAGGTTTTTAATTTTGATGCAGTTCATTGAATCTCTTTTTTTCCCTATATATGACGTCGGGATTTTTCTCATCTTTTTTTCTAAGAGTTTTATAATTTTAGTTTTCAAGTTTATGATTTTTTTTTTTTTTTTTTTTGCTACCCAGAGGGCACTTAATCACTGAGCCACATCCCCAGCCCTTTTAAAATATTTTGAGATAGGGCCTTGCTAAGTTGCTGAGGCTCCTGCCTCAGTCTTCTGAGCCTCTGGGATTACAGGCATACACCAGTGTGCCTGGCTTGAGTTAATTTTTTAAAATACTGTCTGAAGTAAGGGTCCAACCTCAGTTTTTTGCATGAGGAGATTGAGTTTTCTAGCACTGTATTTTTAGAGACTGTCTTCCCCATTGAATGGTCTTGGCAACTTTATCAAGTGGGTTTTTAATAAATGGCCATTATTATGTTGAGGACATTCCTTTATATTCCCAGTTTATTTTATTCATTCCCTTCATTCATTCATTTGGTCATTCATTCATTTATATTTGTCTGTTTCTACTGGGAATTGAACCCGGGGTCTTTGTACCACTGTGCTACATCCCCAGCCCTTTTTTGAGACAGGGTCTCTCTAAGTTGCCAACGCTGCCCTTTTAACTTGCAGTCCTCCTGCCTCAGCCTCCTGAGTTACTGGGATTACAGGTGTGTACCATCATGCCCAGCTGTGTGTGTGTGTGTGTGTGTGTGTGTATGTGTATATATATATATATAAATATATATATATATAATCTTTTTTAAAAGAGAGAGAGAGAGAATTTTTTTTAATATTTATTTTTTAGTTTTCGGCGGACACAACATCTTTGTTGGTATGTGGTGCTGAGAATTGAACCCGGGCCACATGCATGCCAGGCGAGCACGCTACCGCTTAAGCCACATCCCCAGCCCTATATATAATTTTTTTAAAATAAAAACAATCAGTCGGGCACCAGGAGGTGGAGGCAGAAGAATCACAAATTTGAGGCTAGCCTGGGTAACTTAGCCTTAGTGACATTCTATCTCAAAATAAAAAATAAAAGGGCTCAGGATGTACCTGAGTGGTAGAGCATTTGTCTAGCATGTACAAGGCCCTGAGTTTGATCCCTAGTAACACAAAAGTAAAAAAATTAAAAATTAAAAGGCTTATGCAAATGATATAGTTTAGCAATAGGAATTTAGATAACCACCAGAGATAATGTGATGGGTTAAAAGTAGAAAAAAATAACTGAGAAAGGTTTTCTTCCCCCAAAATAAAGATATGTGATACATTTTTCTGATTAATATACTGACTATGAGCAGAAGAAAAACCTACCTATATCTAGAAGTATAACTTAATGCTCAATTTATTTTCAATTGTAGTGTAATACTGATTAAATTGCTTTAAAAATGGAATTTGTGTTCTATGATTTAGCAAGTCTAGGATTATCTTTAAAAAATATTAAAGAGGAAATTTTCACTACTTGGTACCATAACCTTTCTGGAAATTTGGAAAACTTCTTATATGGAATGATAAAAATTGGATGAAATATGAATGTGAACAGAAGTAAAATTACCGCTTTAAGTATGTTGAAGTTGGGCTGGGGATGTGGCTCAAGCGGTAGCACGCTCGCCTGGCATGCTTGCGGCCGGGGTTCGATCCTCAGCACCACATACAAACAAAGATTTTGTGCCTGCCAAAAACTAAAAAAAAAAATAAATAAATATTAAAAAATTCTCTCTCTCTCTCTCTCTCTCTCTCTCTCACTCTCACTCTCTCTTTAAAAAAAAAAGTATGTTGAAGTTATAAAGAACTTTTTTTAAGGAGATATTTTATTTTCTGTATTGTCTTTATATGATCATATTGAACAGTTATTTGTGATTAAATATGAAAGAGTATGAACTGACCCACAACTTGATTTTTAAGATACATAGTTTTGTTGTCAGAGATTTTTGCAAAAAGGGGAGGATAAGGTCTGGGGTTGTAGCTCAGTGGTAAAGTACCCTGAGCATGAGACCCTGGGTTCAATCCTCAGCACCACATAAAAATAAACAAGTAAAAATAAAAATATCGTATCCATCTACAAGTAAATATTTAAAATAAAAGCGGGGTGGGGGGATAAGAATGGGCACATGACATCATGACAACTAAATGTTGCTTTTTTGTTTTGCAGTTCCAGTTCCTAGCAGATTTAGTAGACGAGTATCAGGTATGTGTTCTCTTTTATTATATACTACTAAAATGCTGTTTTCATATAGTAATATTTTAAGTGAAAATAAACTCACCTTTTAAATAAAAAGATAAGCATTATAAAATGTTAGACTAAAATTAAAATTATCTATGATTCCTTCATTTCATTTTCATTTTAAGTTCTGAATGTATATGTAAAATTTTTATATTGTTATAATTGCTGTGGTTGTCTCCTAGAATTTATTTTGTTAACAGTTTATAATTTTATAATTATGTTTATTTATTTTATAATCCATGTTTATAATTAGAATCTCTAAAAACTATTTCACATGTCACTATTTCTGGTATTCTGGATTATCTTACTATAGCTTCTGTTACACTTTTACAATCACTTGAATTATTTCTTCAGTTATAATGCTTTTAAGTGGCATTCTCTGGTCTGAGACTAAACATTGCTTTAGTTTTTTCTGTATCTTGCTTTAGAGATCATCTACAAATTAGGTTGCAGGATAAAGGTAACCTGCTTATGTCTCTTTTCAACCACCCATCTCAATAATATGGAATTCGTATATAAAATAGTACCTAAGATCATTTCTTTGGTTTTTAGCAAAAATGAATGCGTTCCAAATATGAGAAATCTTTTTGTATTTTCTTGTATGGGACTAGTTTGGTATTATTTTCCCTTTTGTCTATTATGGTCCAGATTATACCAGATTATATTTTAATTAGATTTGGAATAAATTTTCCAGATTTTTAACCGTTTGGAAAAAATTGTTTTTCAATACTGGAGATTGAACTGAGGGGTGCTGTAAAACTGAGTTACATCTCCAACCCTTTTTTAGTTTTTAGTTTGAGACAAGGTTTCTCTAAGTGGCCAAGGCTACCTTGAACTTGCAATCCTCCTGTCTCAGCCTCCAAAGTCAGTAGGATTACTGGTATGTGCCACCATGCCTGGCTCTTCTGATAATTTTTTTCTTTCTTTCTTTGCAGTGCTGGGGATTGAACTCAGGTCCTTATGCATGTTAGGCAAGCACTGTACCAATGACCTACATCCCCAGACCCCTTTTGAAAAAAATCTTTTGGGGGGTGGGTACCAGGGATTGAACTTGGGTACTCAGCCACTGAGCCACATCCCCAGCCCCTACTATTTGTTTTTGGTGCTAGAAGTTGAATTCAGAGCCTTGTGTGTTTTAAGCACATACTCTACTTCAGAGGTTGAAGCAGATTATAAATTTAGACCAGCATGGACAACTTACAGACCCAGTCTCAAAATAAAAATTAGAAAGGGCTAGGAATATAGTTCAATGGTGGAGTATCCCTGAGTTCAGTCCCTAGTACTGCAACCAAACAAACAAAACAAAAAGAGTATATCAAGGGACTGGGGATGTGGCTCAAGTGGTAGCACGCTCCCCTGGCATGCGCGGGGCGCTGGGTTCGATCCTCAGCACCACATAGAATGAAATAAAGATGTTGTGTCCGCCGAAAACTGAAAAATAAATATTAAAAAATTCTCTCTCTCTTCTCTCTCTCTCTCTCCTCTCC
>NW_026007652.1:0-3987 GCF_001458135.2 Marmota marmota marmota
AAGGTTAGCATAAATTTACCAATTTATGATAATTAACAGTGAACAAGGTAATTATCATAAATTGGTAAATTTATGCTAACCTTGAGATTTACAGATTTCCCCAAAATTTGGGAGTGACAGGACTGGGGAGAGATAGACCTGGGAAAGTAGTATGTGGAACTTTAAATCAAAAAATATTTTTCCTTTCCTTGCTCTATGTCTCTTTTCTACCTATTTTAAAATATCTTCTATCCTACCTTACCTGACTCAAAAATTAGGCTGCTTCAAATATCTTCCTGCAGGATTTCTTTGATTTCTTTGAGAACTGTACCCAAAAGCAAAGTTGCTGGTCACAGAGCACATGTATATAGTACTTGATTCGGGACTATCACATTTCCTTTCTGGATGACTGGAGTCCCTGCCCACCCTGCAACCCAAGCAAAACATGTAAATCCCTATATCTTTACCTATTTTTCATAGCATAATTCAGCTTTCCTGTTTCACATTGTTTTATCTGTTTTTTTCTAATAACTAATGAACTGGGACAACTTTAGATATGTTGCTTGACTTTTTAGGTTTTCTCTTCCCTAATTATTCACATCTTCTAGTCTTTTTCTTTAGATAAGTCTTGCTTAGCCAGACATGGTGGTGCTCACCTGTAATCCTAGCTACTTGGAAGGCTAAGGCAAGAGGATCACAAGTTCAAGGCCAGCCTCTGCAATTTAGCAGGACTTTGGAGCTGGGGATGGGCTGAGGACGTAGCTCATTGCTTTCCAACCATGAGTGAGGCCCTGCATTCAATTGCCTGTATTGCAAAAGAAAAAAATGATGTTTGCTTTATTTTTCTTAATTTTTAGCAGTTCTAGTTATTATTTATGATCAGTATTAGACATTGTAATTATCTTCCAATTATGCCATATCTATCATGATGTCTTCCACTAAACAGAAAATCCTTCATTTGGTGTAGTCTAATTCATCTTTTTTTCCTTCTGGTTGGTGCGTTTGAAAGTTTGTGTAGTAGTTTGCTAATTTGAAGTTTGCACCTCCAGCACTACTCACTGGAAATTCAGAGATTGTTACTGTTCTCTTGGCCTTTTAAGAAATAAATCTATGCTGATTACAGTGGCTTACACCTGTATCACAGCAACTCAGGAGACTGAGACAAGATGGTCTAAAGTTCAAGGCCAGCCTCAGCAAATAAGCAAGGCCTCAAGCAACTTGATGAGACTGTGTCTCAAAATTCAGATAAATAAATCAATAATAAATAAATAAATAAATAAGGTTGGGGATGTAGCTCAATGGTAAAGTCCTCCTAGGCTTAATCCCAGTTCCGGAAGGAAGGAAGGAAGAAAGGGAGGGAGGGAGGGAGGGAGGGAGGAAGGAAATCTATGATCTTTAGCTATGCCAGTCCCCTCTGGAGGCCAGCAGTTTTTCACATATGTTGAATCTGCTTGTCTCAGAGGCTCTGTACATGTCTGAACACCTGGAATCCTAAGGAACTTTGTTTCAGTGAGATGTTTCCATTCCTGAAGGGGCAGCAGTATGAGCCACAGGTGTCCAGGCAGGAGTCTGCAAGATGAACCAGCCTAGACCAGAGTGGTGTGGCAGAAATCAAGGGAGGTGAGGTTGTCTAAGTCTTACAGGCCACCTGAGAAGTTAGACCTCTCTTGTTATGGTAAACTGTGGGGTTTCTGAGTAGAAGGTAACTGATGTAATAAAATATGACTATTTGTTCCTGTCACAGAGCTCATAACACCTAAGAAATTTCCTAAGAGTTCTTGGTGTTCACAGTGAGCTCCTTTGATAATACCAGAGTTTAAGCTAATGAGGTTACTTAGGGTAGAGCCATGGAGACCCTCAAGATGGGGCCAGTCACTAGAAAGACCAAATGATTAGAGAATTAGAGAGTTGGAACTTCCAACCTCATGCATCAGCCTCCAGGAAGAGAAGAGCTAGAAACCAAGCTCTGTAAAAACTCTTGACGAAGAAGTATGATAAGTCGCTGACCATACAGAGGTTCCTGGAGGGGAGGCATGCCCTGTGAGGGCATGGGATCTCTGCAATCCACTCCCCATATCTTGCCCTGTTCATCTTTTCCATTGGGCTATTCCTGAGTTGTATTCTTTTATAATAAACTCTTAATAGGAAGTTTTGGAGTTTTGTGCATTGCTCTAGCTGATTATCAACCCTGAGGTTGGGGTAATGGGATTTATAGCTGGTCAGTTAGAAATATGGGTGGCCCAGGCAGGCCTCTCTCCTGATATCTGAAGTAGGGGCAGTCTTGTGTGACTGAACCCTGTAACTTGTGGGAAATGCCAAATCCAGATAGTGTCAGCATTGACCTGAGTTGTTCAACAACCAGCAATGTTTACAGAGTATTGGAGGATTGGTCCACGTGAGAAAAAAACTTCAGCTATTTAGAAATCAGTTTGAGAAAATGAACAGAAATTAATGGGAAGGAGAAGACACCAGAAACTGGAAAGAGACTGAGAAACAATCTGTGGGTGAGGTGACAAGGACCACATTGTGGTGATGGCACAAGCCTGAATCCACTAAACTGGCTTCAATAGGCAGGTAGCATGGCACTGAGCTACCGGGTGCCTTGTGGGTAAGACTGTCTGGATCACATCTTCTCTCTGCCATGTGGAAACTATGGATAGTGAGCGGGTTATTTAATGGCATGACACCTCTGTTCCACATGTAAAACGTTAAGTGATGGCGGGTTGCAACCCATAGTTTGCCGTGGGATTTAATAGAGCTGATAATGCATGCAAAGTTCTTGGCACAATACCAGCCCACAGTCAGATGTCAGGAGTGCTGGCTATTCTCACCTGCTGTTGGCAGAGGTGGCCCAGGAAGTATGTCTTTGACAGATACCTAAGGGGGTTCAAGCATGGGGCTCTGGGAAAGTCAGCAGGCTTTGATATTACCATACAGGGGTGTGCTTCCACTACTCATGCTCAACCTCATCCTGATCTGTTTTCTGTTGCTATAACAATACCCAACACTATAAGGGGGGGGGGGAAGGATTTATTTTGATTCACATTTCTGAAGGCTGGGAAGTTCAAGATCAGGCTGACTGCATCTGGGGAAGTTCTTCTTGCTGGGTAAGGCTGTCTGCAGGGTCCTGAGGCCATGCAGGGCATCCCCATGGCAAAAAGGGCTCATGTTAGAGACAGAACCAAACTGGCTTTTGTAACAGATCCACCCTCAAGTTAACCCATGAACCCATGAATGGATCAATCCATTCATGAAGACAGCACCCTCATGACCTAATCACCTCATAAAGGTCCCACCTCTTTTTTTTTCCCCCATCTCTTAATACCTCACAATGAAAATTAAATTTCACTGGGAGTTTTTGTGGGGCATGGAAGTCGTTGCACCCTCCAATAACTGAGGACTACTATTTCAAGCACTTAAATATAATATAAAGGCTTTTCCTTGGACTTACTGGACGTGCCTGGTCCTTGTGGAGCTGGGACAAACAGAAACAGTGTAGAGGGGTTTGAATGGGTGTCAGGACGCAAGGGTTTACTTTTCAGCACTTCTACTCATCATCTGTGTGAATCGCTGTTGGATACCTCATCTATAAGATGGGAGGGTTGGAGAAGGTAGTCTTTTGATGTTACTTCTCAGCACCTCTGACCCTGTCTAGCCCTTTCTCTTGTCTCTAACTGCCAACATAGCTCAGCTTGTCTCGGAACTTCACTTACACACAAATCTAAGTTTGTTTGACAACTTTCCTATTTCTCTTTACAGCTACTTTTAATATGTTCTTTTTTTTTGGGGGGGGGTACCAGGGGTTGAACTCAGGGGCACTCTACCACTAAGCCACATCCCCAGCCCTATTCTGTGTTTTAATTAGAGACATGGTCTCGCTGAGCAGTTTAGTGCCTTGCTGGCTTTGAACTCTCAATTCTCATGCCACTGGGATTATAGGCATGGACCACTGTGCTGGACTGTTTCTCTCTCTCTCTCTCTCTCTCTCTCTCTCTCTCTTCTCTCTCT
>NW_026007653.1:0-3987 GCF_001458135.2 Marmota marmota marmota
TATATATATATATATATATATATATATATATATATATATATATATATATATGTGTGTGTGTGTGTGTGTGTGTGTATATATATATCAATTTTAAAGTCTAAATATTGATATGATTTTTAAAAAAAAAAAATCATACATTCAAACATATACAACCATGGAATGGTATTATATATTAGTATTCTAAAATAAATACCTACATGAAGAGAGAGATGGAGGAAGAGACAAAGACAAAGGAGGATATTGACTTTCATGGTGGAGTATATTATCAAGTAGACTTTTATCTTTTACCTGTTTCACACACTAAAAATTGCCTTCATAGTAACCTCTTGACATGCAAAGACTAGGGTATTTATTCTCCATTTCTTTATAGAAAATTTTGCTAACTCCTGGAATATGGTCTTTCACGATTTTTATGTTATATGTCACAGTACTTACTATTTAATTTCTTCCTGACTAAATAAATTTACCATCTTATTAGTCAAGTAAGCATTTAAAATATTCAAACATGCTCACCTTTGGTGATTTGGACTAAAACACTATCATTTTTTAGTATGTAATTTTTCAACAGCAAAAAGAAATTATTAGCTAATTTTACTTCAACAGCAAAACATAAATTGACCTTAGGAATAGATTTCTCTAATATAATGTTACATTTCCTGAATATTGATTTATGAAGCTGTAGGATTAAATCATTTAATTAGCTGAGTTACAGCTTGTAGCGCCCCCTTGCCCGCAAGGAAGACGCAACACTCAGGAATCTTCTTTCAGCAGTTTATTCAGGCCCCTGACAGTTCTTCTCCTCAGTTCTCCTCTTCAGTTCTCTCCCTCCGGATGCCCCTCCCAGCCTTAATAAAGCATCTCAAGCCCCAATGCAAAGCAGCCACGTGGAGCTTTCTCATAGAGTGATGAAAAGTCATGTGCCAACTCTCCCAAACAAGGAGTTGTTTGTCACAGACCACAGCGGAGCCAGCGCCATCATGTAATGGCGACCATAATTTACATAAACGGCAGAAACGGCTCACCACAACAGCTGTCACATGTTTCTATATCTCTTCTTATTAAGAATTGAAGGAAAATCAAGCCTGTCCTAGAACTGTCAACACAAAAAGTTTTCCCCCCTATGGAGTTCTTTGACTTTTATTTTGTTCTACCAAGGAAAGTGGATACTTTGACTTTTTCTTCTTAGGCAAAGAATCAATGAATTGAAATTTGTTCTGAGCATTGGTAGATAAGGTGATATCCCTGTGACTTCTGGGGAATTTCAAAACCATCACTGTTGGAAGACACAACACAGTGGGGTTTTATCACTGTGAAGGATATTTCACACACGTGTACGCATGTGAACATTTCCTTTATGCATTTATATTATTTTTTTCTCTTATAACTCTTAGAGTTCTATTTCTGCAAAAAATAAAACAGTTACAGCATTTAGCAGGTACAAGCTATGTGCTCTAAATTTTCTTAGGATATATCACTCTCCATAGGAAACCACTTCACAGGCAATTTTCTTGTTTGTGCTTAAAAACCCAATTTTTATATGCTTTTCAGTTTTGGTTAAAACTCTTGTTTTCTGTTGAAAATAAAGTCTCCTTTAACATTAATTTTAAATGCCTATTTTTTTTTTTGAAATTTAAAAGCACATTTCAAAGTGAGCCCATCATGTGCCTTAAAGCAGTTGGAGTGAGCATGATGAGCATGCCACAGGCTGGGTCTGATTGTGTCTATTCTGATTTATGTTTCACCTTCAACAGACGAGGTGCTCAGGATAACACCTGTGGGACACAGTGGGAGCTATTTTGAGGAAGGATGATGTTTTAGTCAGCTTTTTCTCTGCTGTGACCAAAAAGACCTGATAAGAACAATTTTAAAGTAGGGAAAGTTTATTTTGGGGGCTCACAGTTTCAGAGGTTTAGTCCATAGAAGGCCAGCTCCATTCCCTGGGACTCAAGGTAGTCAGGACATCAGGGAGGAAAGCAGGTCAAGACATCACACCAGGAAGCAGAGAGAGACACTAAACTCAGCTTATGAAACATATACCACAGAGACATGCCCTCAGGGACCCACCTCCTGCAGCCACCATTCAGTTATTACTGTTCAGTTATTCGCTATCAGAGGATTAATGCACTGATTAAATTAAGGCTCTTATAACCCAATTATTTCACCTCTAAACTCTCACACATTGTGTCACACATGAGCTTTTGGGGGGACACCGATTACTTAAACCATAACAGATGAGTACTTTGTGGCTTATATAGCAACTAGCAACGTATATATACACTTTTATTCATGTATATTTTGTGTGCTTAGTAAATTTAATATCTGTAACATCCACTTTCATGCCATTGTATGAGGTCAAGCAGCCTTTTGTTTCTTACCAACTCATGCCTAGATACAAATTTTATTATTATATATACACCTTGTAAACATGGTCTAAATGTAATTATATACAAAATTGTAGTGAGTCTGTTTTAACTGTGACCCATCACTTGAGGCCATATGTGGAATTTCCTGCTTGTGACTTCATGTTTGTGTTAAAAAGTGTCAGATGCTCAATGGGCTATTACTCAGCATTAAAAAATAACAATATCATGGCATTTTCAGGGAAATGGATGGCACTAGAGCAAATTATGCTAAGCGAAGTTAGCCAATCCCTAAAAAACAAATGCCTAATGTCTTCTCTGATATAAGGGAGGTGACTCAAAACAGAGTAGGAAGGAAGAGCATGAGAAGAAGATTACCACGAAATAAGGAAAAGAGGAGGGAGGGAAAAGGAGGGAGAAGGGGAATTGCACGGAAGACGGAAGGAGACTCTCATGGGTTCACAAAATACATATATGATGGTGTGAGGGGGAAGGGAAGGGAAAAAGAGAGAGAGAGAGAGAGAGAGAGAGAAGTGTCACAGTAGAATGGGTAGAGAATAGTGATGGGAGGGGAGGGGAGGGGAGAGGGGGATAGGGAGGGCAGCAGAATACAACTGACACTAGGATTGCTGTATGTATACACATGGATGTATAACCAATGTGATCCTGCAATCTGTACACGTGGAAAAATGAGAATTCATACCCTATTTGAACCAAATGTATGATATGTCAAGATCATTGTATTGTCTTGAACAACTAATAAAGAAAAATAAAGGGAATAAATGGTGAAAAAAAAGTGTCAGATGTTGTAGCATTTCAGATTTTGAATATTCAAGTTAAGGATGCTCAAGCTGTATTACTAAAAATAATGACAGAAATGCAAAGATTTTGGAAAAGTTTATATATTTTATGCCATTGTCACTTTTTATGCTATGCTAGTCAAATGTATTCTAGTATGCCAAATGGCTATGGTGGCAAAAAAATTGATTACTTGCATCCAACATAAGATAATTACTCTCCCTCACCCCTCACCCCACCACACACATACTCACACACTTCTAAATTTTGTTTGAGTCTAAGTTCTGAAACTATTTTTTGTTATTTGGAGTGTTATCTAGACTATGATTATAACATCAACAACAACAACAACAACAAAAACAAGTACATAATAGCTAATCTATAGCTTTTTTCCTTTTCCGAATGCAGTAGACCAATGTTAAGAACACGATGTATGATAAACACAACAATATCTACTTTTCCCTTCCATTTATACTTAATTACTATATAATAGACTACCTATTCATTAACATCATTTTGATGATGTCATAATACTCATTAAATCAAGTACATGATCTTCAAAATATTGAAGTCACATAATCTAATTAGTGTTCTGAATCCCTCAATTTTTTTTTTTTTGACTAGAAAGGACATATGAAATTGAATTTCAATGCCTTTAACAAACAGTCAACAGAATCAACCTGTAATATTGTGATTTAAGTTGAAGCAAATACATTTAATTCCAACTATATTCTTGGTAACTCTGTAAACTTTCACATAAAATTTAAAACAATATATATATATATATATATATATTGTTTTAAATTTTATGTGAAAGTTACAGAGTTAC
>NW_026007654.1:0-2500 GCF_001458135.2 Marmota marmota marmota
GGGACCCCCGCGGGCCGGGTGCTCGCGCTGTCCAGTGGACAACAGAACGCACAGACTCGGCGCCGTTTGCTTCCTCACCCCTGAGTGTTTGCCAGAGGAGCCCTGTCTTCAGGGACAGCCCCTCAATAGGCCAGACGCAGCCAGGCACCCTACCCACCCTCTCCCATTTGAGGAGAAGCCAGCGGAAGGAAGGGCCTAGGTCTGGAGCAGTCTGGAAGGAGAGCGGGGGACGATAAAGAAAGGGCTGACAGGGGCGTGGAACGTGGGGCTTTGAGGCACTAGTAGGAGTTGGACACATCTGATAAGTGACAGGTTGGGCTTCTGGAGTGACCCCTTCCCATTCCCAGGAGGGGACTCCCCCATGATGCTCTGCTCCCTGGATGTCTGTCCCCTCTTTTCTTATCTGTCATTGTCCCGTTTCATCTGAGTTTGGCTCCTTGCCAGATGGTTTCGGCAAATCCTTTCCTTCCTGGATGTCAGTCTGATCGTCTGTAAAAGGGGGACCAGTGGACAGTGGGGGGCTCAGCAGGCATCTCTGAGCCGGGAACAGCCTAGTTTATTGGTGTCCAGACAGGGCATGGACTGTGAGGGTGGCCCTGTGCAAGTCCACCCGCACCCTACGATCCGTGGCTTCTCAGTGCTGTGGTTGCAGGCCCAGGAAAGGCGTGGACAGCATCTGCCCAGCGTGTGCCCCGCGGCACCTCAGGGCCTCCGTCCGTCTCACATCCCAGCCCCTGGTGCTTGTCCAGCACCTCCAGCAAGCCAGTGGGACTCCATCCTGGGCCGGCTCAGAAGGGAGGCGGCCCCGGATGCCCGCCGTGCCAGCCTGCAGCAGGAGGTGCAGGGCAGCAAGGGGTCCGTCCGGGAAGGGCTGGCTGGGGCCCCTGCAGAGAAGAACTCTGGGTGGCTCCAGACCCCAGAACTGCCCTTCGCAGCCCCCCAGGCACCACAGCTCCTGGACCCGCCTGGGTCTCCTCATGACGCAAGGCCACCTCCCAGGCATCCAGAGGCACCCAGATACAGTGAGAGGCTTAGACCTGGGCCAGCAGGACAGAAGCCCCTCCTGCGTTGTGTGCCCTGTGGCCGCCGGCGCTGAGGGCAGCTGGGTCTGGCTGTGTCCCCTGGCAGTGCCCCGGCCTGAGCTTCCGGGGGCCACAGGGGCACCCCCAGCTGGATTTCCTAATCAACCCTAATTGTGAGTGAGAAGGACCCACCTGGCTCTGGCACCTTCAGGTACACTGAGACAGGCGGGTCCTGCCTGGGTTTCCTCTCCCTGTGAGTTTTATGAACCCTAAACAGGCGTGAGAAACCGGGGTGCGCTGTGGGGGGGGGGCACGGGTTCTGAAGGCTGGACCAGCCCTTGGCTGACTGCACGCGGTGGTGAGGGTCTGATGTGAGAGCCACAGACATGCTTGGCGTGGTGTTGGGGACGGGCCCAGGGCCTCTGGGGGGCTGGGTGACGCTGTGCCGCGGCGCCACACACCAGCCCTGAAGTGGGTCATCCAGGCTGCTCACCTCGCCTCAGTCCTTCCTATGGGCCTCCCCGAAGGCCGGGTGAGGCTGCCCAGCGCTGGAAGCTCTGCTCCGCTTTCTCAGGCCTGTGAACTCAGCATGGCCTTCACAGTAAGTCCTCCAAGGAAATCGAGGCTGAGCTGCGCAGCGCCGGCACCCAGCGCCGACCACTCACGCTGGGCACCGCTGCAGGCAGCCTCGCAGGCAGAGCTGGCCTGGCCACTTGTGGGGCTGAAGACACTGCCTGGCTGGCTGTGTAGAGGGCAGCCTGACCCCGGCCGGCTGTCAGGACTCAGACGTCCCACAGCTGGAGGTCCTGGGGTCCTGGCACTTCAGAATGCTACCACTCTAGAAACGGAGACCTCAGACTTACCAAGGACACTCTTCTGTGTGATCTCCAGACTCCGAAGCTTTCTCATCCCATGGCAAAGCCTGGGTTCCACTCCTGCTCCCCACTTGACTGTGTGACTTTACAAAATCACTCCACCTCTCTGTGCCTCCCCTTCTGTGGAAGGGGTGTGATAACACCTGCCGGCGGGGCTGTTGTCAACAGGCGGTGGGTCATTGGTGAAGCCCTCAGAAGGCGCCCAGCGGGGTGAGAGGGCTTGTGGAGTCCGTAGCTGTCCAAAATCCCGGGAACACCGGCCAAAGAAACCTGGCAGGGCCCAGAGACTTCCGGGCTTTCTCTGTGGGGACTCTGTGGCCACCTTGTTCACCTTAAACCCCAGCGTGTGCTGGTACCCTGTGGGGCTGGCGCTGTAGGTGGCAGTGTGGTGACCCTGCAGCAGCCACTCCAGGGACAGCCTGGGTGCGCTAGAGGGTCAGGTCAGAGCAGCCTGCGCTGGCCTGGCCACCGGGCCGTGCCTGCTCCCTCCAGTCTGTCAGTGGCGAGGCCCTTCTGGGCACACCGGCAGGAGGGCCCCGGAATAGCGGTGGGCGTGGCCAACGCGCAGGAAGCCGCCCGCCCTCGAGGCCCAGGGCCCTGGAG
>NW_026007655.1:0-3987 GCF_001458135.2 Marmota marmota marmota
TTATATATATATATATATATATATATATATATATATATATATATACATTTATACATTTGATATTTAATTTGTTCAGCTGACTTACCCTGATCCTTAGGCTGATCAATTTCAAATAGGGTTGATTTATGGAGACAGTGTAGTCAGGAGTGAGGCATACATTTTGAACAAGAGTTGTCTCTGACCATCTCTCATCATCTCATCAGCAGTTAATTTTTATAGTTTGTCAGGATGCTTACTTAGTTTGATGTCTATTGTTGGATGTTTGCCTACAGCTCTTTTAGCCTTCACAGGGGATTTTGCAGCATCTGAACTTAAAAGAAGGGAGTGTTTTTCCACTCCACTGGTTTCTGCTGTGCTGTAAACAGAAGACTTGTATGTAAGGGAGGAAGCGTAGCCTATAACACAACAGTCCCAGCTTAGCTCATTGCTTCTGCCACCTGCCTTCTGGCTTAACACTGGAAGCAAGAAGCATGCAATTAAGTGTGAGGAAATGAAAATAAATGACACCGTTCATTGCACATTATAAAGTAATGGCAGAAAGAATGCTGCTTGTTGAGATCTAGTGACAATGTGGACAGTACACCTCTACCTGAAAAATGTTGGCACTGAGATAGTGGCTTGGCTTCTTTTTTTTATTATGTAATAGCCCTATTCTTGCCATAACTCATGTATATTTACTTCCTAGTTTAAGAAAACAAACCAAACCAAAACAAAAAAACCCATACGTTTTAAATATCAAAATAAATGCCTAGGACATTCATTCTTTAATGATTTGTAGGGAGTCAATAATTAAATTGGAGGACATGGGAATATACTCACAGTGACAAATTTCAGCTGGTTTTTATAAGGACAATTCTATAAAAAGCAATTAAGTAAATACATTCTTCCTTTTTGAATAACCAACAAGTATCTTAAAACTCAATGAATTATCAAAATTGTTTATTAAAGAGGGTTTCAGTAAGTTCTATGGGTACTATTTCACTCATGCTAAGTGGATGTCCCAAATAGGCACAGGCAGATGGATACTTCATTGCTTTCTATACTTGGGCTATTCTATTCTTTTTTAATGGGGAGTGGGGAGGGCATGACTGAGCCAGCAGAGACTCCTAGAGACCTTCGTTTTTATACTAGGATTTAATCACATTAATAAAGGCATCTTTTAGATGTATATATCATTTCAAGAAAAGAACAGCATTACAAATCATTCTACCGAACAGATTTAGTGCATGCTGCAGAGAAACTGTAGCAGAATTTACTTTATGCAATATTTTTAAAAAAAATCAATATAACCAGGGAATTTGTAGACTCTTTAAGGAACTGAGGAGTGATTTTCATAATGAAGCCCATCATTGATATCTGATCGAACTCAGGTTACAGAGAATGGAGTATAGAGCCCTTTTTATTTAGAAACAAATGGGCCCCGAATCAGGCTGAGGAATGAAAACCTATTCCAAAGATGCTCTGCCTTGGAAAGCTGCTTCTCTGAAACTGAGAATAACAACAATTAAAGGGTTCAGTAGCAAATTAATTCTTGAAATTGTAAGTATTTGTTATAATTTAATTTGCTGATGTCAACATTGCTAATGTTAGTGGTAGGCTAATATGTCAAGTTTCTGTACATTCATCTATTCCAGCTTAAATTAAAAATGTTTTTATTAGTGAATTATAGTTATACATAATAGCTGGGTTTATTTTGACATGTTAAATTTTGGTGTTGAATTGCTCAGCTTTTAGAAAACAGAAGTCAAGGATCTATGTGATGGATGCTAAGATAACTTGGCAGACACTAGCTTGAACTTCTTTATCAATAACAAATTTATTCCCTCACCTTCTAGTGTAGCAAATGGAAGATGTTTTTCAGCAGCAGTTGTCTTCAGGGTTGGCTTCCATGAAGACAATTGCCTCACTGGAGAACATATCTCCTCTAAGGACTGATCAATGTTGGCACAACATTGGTGTCTAACAGCCTGACTACCTTGTCCTAACTCAGAACTAGAAAGAAATAATGCATAGAAAATTGGTGATATGGAAGTCTGAGAGAGAGGTATAGAATTAGATGTCTATAAATGGTTAAGAATGTGAAGATGTCTGTGACCCACATGGATACTCATTAATGGGTGATGTTGGCAAAGAAGAGTTTAATGATGAAGTCCATACTATGACTTGTTCTGGGGATTGCAATCAACCTGTTTCCCCACCATTTATGTCATTGCCTGACAGACTCATGAACAAAGTGACCATGGTGGCAGGGATGGAGGTTATGCTTGGGCTCAGAAACCTGGAAATCCTTTCACCAAAGCTGACCTGGTTAGGGCCTCTTCTGAGTACCCAATCAGCAGAGACCAACACTGGGTCCCTAATAGAGCATCATTATCTGGGGCTATCAGTCAGGAATCTAATGGCAGATTGAATATATTGGACCCATTCCATCATGGATGAGACAGAATTTTGATTTTGTTGGAATATATTCTTAACCTGGACATGGAATTGATTTTCTTCCCTGCAAAGATAGTATAAAAAACACTGTGAATATATTGGATGTTTTATCCACTGTTTTGATATTCTCCACATTATTGTTTTCCATCAAGAAACTTATTCATAGCAAATGAAGCATGACAATGGGCCCATGTCATGGTTCCCATTGGGCTGACAAGGCCCCTCCTCATCCTTAACCCTTAGCTTGATAGAAGGTTGGAGTGGTGTTTTGAAGACCTATATATGGCATTGGTGAGGTGGTGATGCCTTGAGGGGCTGGGTCAGTGTTCTCCAGGAGGTGCATATGTGCCAAGTAAACATCCTGTATATGGTCTACATCTGCCATGTGCAGGATTCATGGGTCTAGAAGTCACAATGTAGGAATGGGCATCACTCATTATGACCTTTGGCATCCACTAGCAAAAGTTTTGCTTCCCCATCCCTGCTACTTAAGGCTGTGCTTGTCTGGGGTCTTAGTTCCAAAGAGAAGACAGGTGATTCCTCAGTGATTCCATAAAAGATATCTATATAGTGGAAGTCAATATTGTTACTTAATTCAGGATTTGTGAAATTTCATGTGTATTTTCTTTCCTGGTTGCAGAATTATCTTTTATATCTTTAGTTTTGATCAAATGTTTACTTATATTCAGATGAGGTGGGGGAGGTGTGGAGGTGTGTGTGTGTGTGTGTGTGTGTGTGTGTGTGTGTGTGTGTGTGTGATATTTAGTATGTTCCTTTGTAGTCAATTTAAAAGTATATAGCATTATTTCTCTAAATCATAGCAGGAGAAACATGGAAGAAAAACCTCAGTCATTGAGCAGCTGTGTTAAAATGCCAGTTCCTTGGTTTACTAATTTGTCTAAGCATTAGGTTTCTCATCTGTCAAACAGGCATGATGATACCTACTCTTTCCACCTGTATTGCGAGTGTAAGATAATTCAATAATGCAAAGCATGTCATAGACTCAGCACAATGCCTGGTTTAGTCATCAGGAGGGACAGGTCCTACATTATACTTGTTGTCTTGGAATAATTACTCATAATTAGATTAATTAGTACTTGTAATATATTAGTGATTATTCTAATCATTAATTGCATACCCTTTCAGTGTCAGAAGTTTGGATGACAAATTATATGTTCATTCTAATAACCATCATCAAATGTTAGTTTGCACTCCCCACTTTCTTGTTGCAGGTGGTCGAGAAGACTGTTATGAATTTAGAATTTAGAAAGCATTCCACCTCTATCTGGTGAACATAGGTTTTAGCTGGTAAGTGCAATTCTTAGTTTTATGGTGAATAAAAAAGAGTTCAGGGAAGAAAGTGAAAATTGATTATGTTATTGCAGGTGTTGACTTTATTCAAGGGGATGTGCTACGGTGAAAGTTTGTTGCTCCCCAAATTCACATGTTGAAGGACTAATCCCTAATGGAATGGTATTTGGAGACAGGGCCTGTGGGAGATGATTAAGTTTAGATGAGGTCACGAGGTAGTTTTTTTTTTTTTTTTTTTTT
>NW_026007656.1:0-3987 GCF_001458135.2 Marmota marmota marmota
ATAGCATCTTCAACAAATGGTGCTGGGAAAACTGGAAATCCATATGCAACAAAATGAAGCTGAACCCCTTTCTCTCGCCATGCACAAAAGTTAACTCAAAATGGATCAAAGAGCTTGATATCAAATCAGAGACACACCGTCTGATAGAAGAAAAAGTTGGCTACGATCTACATACGGTGGGGTCGGGCTCCAAATTCCTCAATAGGACACCCATAGCACAAAAGTTAATACCTAGAATCAACAAATGGGACTTACTCAAACTAAAAAGTTTTTTCTCAGCAAAAGAAACAATAAGAGAGGTAAATAGGGAGCCTACATCATGGGAACAAATCTTTACTCCTCACACTTCAGATAGAGCCCTAATATCCAGAGTATAGAAAGAACTCAAAAAATTAGACAATAAGAGAACAAACAACCCAATCAACAAATGGGCCAAGGACCTGAACAGACACGTCTCAGAGGAGGACATACAGTCAATCAACAAGTACATGAAAAAATGCTCACCATCTCTAGCAGTCAGAGAAATGCAAATCAAAACCACCCTAAGATACCATCTCACTCCAGTAAGATTGGCAGCCACTATGAAGTCAAACAACAACAAGTGCTGGCGAGGATGTGGGGAAAAGGGTACACTTGTACATTGCTGGTGGGACTGCAAATTGGTGCGGCCAATTTGGAAAGCAGTATGGAGATTCCTGGGAAAACTGGGAATGGAACCACCATTTGACCCAGCTATCGCCCTTCTCGGACTATTCCCTGAAGACCTTAAAAGAGCGTACTATAGGGACACTGCTACATCGATGTTCATAGCAGCACAATTCACAATAGCAAGACTGTGGAACCAACCTAGATGCCCTTCAATAGACGAATGGATTAAAAAAATGTGGCATTTATACACAATGGAGTATTACTCTGCATTAAAAAATGACAAAATCATAGAATTTGCAGGGAAATGGATGGCATTAGAGCAGATTATGCTAAGTGAAGCTAGCCAATCCTTAAAAAACAAATGCCAAATGTCTTCTTTGATATAAGGAGAGCAACTAAGAACAGAGCAGGGAGGAAGAGCATGAGGAAAAGACTAACATTAAACAGAGATGAGTGGTGGGAGGGAAAGGGAGAGAGAAGGGAAACTGTATGGAAATGGAAGGAGACCCTCATTGTTACACATAATTACATATAAGAGTTGGTGAGGGGAAAGGGGAAAAAAAACAAGGGAGAGAATTGAACAACAGCTGATGGGGTAGAGAGGGAAGAGGGGAGGGAAGGGGAGGGGGGATAGTAGGGGATAGGAAAGGTAGCAGAATACAACAGTCACTAATATGGCATTATGGAAAAATGTGGATGTGTAACCGATGTGATTCTGCAACTTGTATTTGGGGTAAAAATGGGAGTTCATAACCCACTTGAATCAAATGTATGAAAGATGATATGTCATGAGTTATGTAATGTTTTGAACAACCAATAAAAAAAAGATTCAGCTCCTTTGTAGATAGCAAGCTTGCGTGGGAAGAGACAATTGTTCTTCTTTTTACTTTTCTTCCATCTCATTTTTGACACTACTTGAGATGCATCACTGCTATCACCTAAACCTGACTTCTTATGGAATCAAAATTATACTAAATGTATCATGGGAATATATTTCACAAGCTTTCTCTGTTTTTTTCAGATGAAGAGGAAAATTATTGTGTTCCTCTACTTCTCTAGAGAACAAAACCAGAACACGATTTTCTAAATTAAAGTATCTCAGTCATACCTGGCAGCCTTCATCAAGAAAGGGTATATGGAATATGGACTGGAAATGTAGCTCAGTACTAGAGCACTTGCACCTGCTTACCATGTATGAGGCTCTATGTTCAAACCCCAATGCAAAAACAACAACAAAATACCCATCTACATGTGGAATAAGCAAGCATCAGAAAGTATCAGAAAAACACAAAGTTAGAGATCTAGCTATTCTGATTTTTGTGAGTCACACCATCTAGTAGAATGTCCTAAATGTGTACTTATTTAATTGATGCCCACCTTATCATGTCGTTAGCCTTAATGTCTATCACTGTCCTGGCACATAGTAGGTGCTGAATCCATTTTTTGAATGAATGAATGATTTTAATAGAAAACTGTGGGAGCTCAAACTCTCTACAATAGCCATTTCTAATGCAGTTTCAGACAGGAATTGGAAATAAATGACAACCACAGGATATAGGCATTTGTACTTTGGCATAAAATTATTTTTTCCAGCTGGGAATGATGTAGGCACACACCTATAACTCTAGTAATTTGGAAAGCTGAGGCAGGAGGATCACTTCTTAAACCTAGATATTTGAGACCAACTTGGGCAACATATTGAGACCTCATCTCAAAAAAAAAAAAAATTTGTAATGTTTTTCAACATCGGTGCATGTAAAAATTACATTTCTTTTCTCTGATAGAAACTGATCAACCAAGATAAATTACACTAGTAATATTTAGAAAAATAATATATACAAGACATGGATAAATTTCTTTTATCTTTCACTGTTAAGAATTGCCAATTATTCTGGATTGTGGCTTAGTGGTAGAGTGCTCACCTCGCACGTGCGAGTTCCAGAATTTGATCCTCAGCACCATATAAAAATAAATAAATAAAATAAAGGTATTGTGTTCAACTACCACTAAAAAACAAAGTATTATTTTTTTTACTTTCCATTTAACTCAAACATTGGCTAGATATATCACTATAAAACATTCTTAAAACAACCAAAACCTGTATACATCTACTGCTACTTAAGCCTACTATTTCTGTCTTTGAACTCCATAAAAAGCATCAAGATTTAATGGGACATAGAGTCACTCTAAATGTTATCATGAAGCTTTAGATGTTCTACAGCTTAGCTTTTCTTGACTTTTTAAGCTGATAAAGAAACTTGAAGAAGAAAAATATTAAAGAGTGAACAGTCATGGAGAAGTTTGATTGAGCCAAGGGGCTATAATCCAATGGCAATAAATCAGGGGAACTTAGTGGGGCCATGTGCTCAGATTCTCTATGGTCCTGTGTCTTCAGTCTTCAGAGAAAGTATGTTCCTATCCTCTGGCCACAGGGAAGCTGGGTCTTGAGTGAGGTCATAGAACCTTATTCCGGGGACAAGGGAGAAGAGTTGATGAGAGTAACACTTCTGACTCTGCCCTTTTTTCAAATGGCAAGCTGACATATATTGGAGTATTATGTCTTAAACCTCATCAAAAACAAAATAAAATAAAGCAAGGCCAAATTTGCCTTTACTGGCAGTTCCTCTGAAAGACTCCCAAAACTACTTTGACCAACTAAAAACAGCAGATGATGTTTGAAACATTTTGTTTTAAAATTTTTAAACTCTCTTTGCTGAACAGTCTATTTTTTTTTCCTCTCACTGCTAGCTTAAGATGGTTTTTTTTTTGCCTGTATCAAGATCATATATTTAAAATTCCTCTCTGTAAGAAATTAGTATGCATAGTTCATCTTCCAAAAGTGATAAAATTTCCCCCCTTTAATACCCTTTTCTCTCATTTGCATCTTGAAAATAAACATAAGGAGACTTCTAAATAAAACATTAAAAACAATAGTTTCACTTGATAATAGTTTCCTTCTTTACTGTTATTAAATAAAAATTGTTATTGGAATATTGAGATCAGAGCAAGACAGATACTTCCTCCCTTAGAGTAGCAAGTAGTCACTAAAGAAATGAGCATGACAAAGGGTGTAACCCAGGATATCTCTGGACACATCTCCTTTGACAGGGATCCTGCTCTCTCTCCTAAGTTGTAATTCTATCTTAAGGCTAAACCTAATGAGGCCTTGAAGGCACCTGTGAGAGGTAAATTATTTAAGTTCTTTCCCTATGCCACCCTGCTCAAGACAAGACCTCAGATGAGACATGGAAGAGGCACTCTCTCTGTGTCCTTAATGCTGATGGCAAATTGGAGCCAAAGCTGAAGTTTGCAAGATATATATATATATATATATATATA
>NW_026007657.1:0-3986 GCF_001458135.2 Marmota marmota marmota
AGCTATTGCCCTTCTCAGACTATTCCCTGAAGACCTTAAAAGAGCGTACTACAGGGATACTGCCACATCGATGTTCATAGCAGCACAATTCACAATAGCTAGACTGTGGAACCAACCCAGATGCCCTTCAATAGATGAATAGATAAAAAAATGTGGCATTTATACACAATGGAGTATTACTCTGCACTAGAAAATGACAAAATAATGGAATTTGCAGGGAAATGGATGGCATTAGAGCAGATTATGCTAAGTGAAGCTAGCCAATCCCTAAAGAACAAATGCCAAATGTCTTCTTTGATATAATGAGAGCAACTAAGAACAGAGCAGGGAGGAAGAGCAGGAGGAAAAGATTAATATTAAACAGAGACATGAGGTGGGAGGGAAATGGAGAGAAAAGGGAAATTGCATGGAAATGGAAGGAGACCCTCATTGTTATACAAAATTACATATAAGAGGTTGTGAGGGGAATGGGAAAAAAAACAAGGAGAGAAATGAATTATAGTAGATGGGGTAGAGAGAGAAGATGGGAGGGGAGGGGAGGGGGGATAGTAGAGGATAGGAAAGGTAGCAGAATACAACAGTTACTAATATGGCATTATGTAAAAATGTGGATGTGTAACCGATGTGATTCTGCAATCTGTATTTGGGGTAAAAACGGGAGTTCATAACCCACTTGAATCTAATGTATGAAATATGATATGTCAAGAGCTTTGTAATGTTTTGAACAACCAATAAAAAAAATTTAAAAAAAAAGAAATTGACTTAGTCAAAGCAAACAGATAAAAGACAAGTCTTTAAATGACAGACATTGTGGCTCTTCTATGTCAGATACAGTGTATGAAAGCACTTATTGATAATCTTGCCAGTAAACTTACATAAATTCTCATTTCATAAACTTTTATATAATACTTAGACAAAGCTTATACAGATATAGTCCTCAGATGCATATGTATACTTAGTCACATATATCTGGGGTATCAACTATATTGTTATAACCTGAATAACAGTTGTTTGTTTAACCAGGTACAAAGTAATCATTTAAGACTTAAAAACATGTGCAAATCCTAATTCCTTTAAGACTTAGTTTCCCCAAGTAATAAAACCTAACAAATACAAGAAAATTATTTTGATAAGAGAAGACCAATGTTTCAGACTTTGCTTCATATCAGTACTTTCAATTTCAAATAACTTTAACTGACTGTGCTAATTATAGCCAATTTTATCACAAACACAAACTTTTTCAGATTTACCTTCTGCAAACCTTCTGTGACTTCCTTAAACAGTTACAACTTCTTTACATCCTTAGTTTTGTCCCCTTTCATCTTGGGCTCTAGCAGAAGAATATTACTTCACCAGACAAAAATGTTTTCTCATCCTGAAACATTTCTTTTACCTTCTAATTTTCTGTACTAAAATATTTCCAAACCTATAACTTTCTTTTATCTCTTTTTAGTTTCAGACCTTTTTCTTAAATTCATATTTTCAAACAACCTTATGAATGTTATCTGTGTTTGTATTTACACAACAAATTTCATTCCTGAAGAAGGATCAGACAATCTAGCATATACAAAAACTGTGTCTTTTCTCTCCCAGGTGACATTCAAGGGGTTGGAGCACAAGATATTTTTGAGCCTGGTCAGTCTTCCTTATCATTATCAAGATGCCATCAATTTTAAGTGAGGTCAGCACTGTCATTTGTACCCAGAGTCTGCTTTTGAACCTTTTTCTCATACTAGGCATATTGATATGCAATGGAGGAGGCCCTTTCCATTCTTTTCTTTAGGCTTCCTTGAAGATCCTTTTGTAGAGGCTGCCTACAGAACACATGTTGGCCTCAGTCTTTTTCTGCTCTGGGTATAGTTGTTTACCTTGCCAGTTTCTCCACATATTTAATTATCTGATAGGATACTGTTATAGCAAGAACTTCTTTGCTCCAGTGATGGATGTCCCCTGGCCAAATGAGGTGTCCTGTCAGATCTTAAAAAGGGGAGACTATACCTGTCCCCTCATCATAAACTAACAGTGCTGAAACCTACTGCTACATTCTTTGTGGCCAGCAGCTTCCACTTTCATGGGCAGAAGGGGCTGGAAGGCAGGGTAAAGGCCAGGTTCCCTTTGGCCATTTTTCTATAGCCCAGGCAGCTTTTTGGGGATTTTTTTCCCCCCAGTTTAGGGCTAGTGTCCTTGACCACAGTGAGATGATCTGTGGCTGCCCGGGGCCAGGCTGAAAAACAGATCTGGGAGTGCCAGCACTGGGTTTAAAAGATTTAAATCTTTTTGACCCCTGATATCCTTGCATTGCCTTTTGGCACCTTCAACTTAGTTCTTGACAGTTCAGACTCCTTATGCAACTACATAATTGCCTGTACATACAGAATCTATTTCATATCCTTTAACCCTGACAGAAACCTTCAATTTCAAGATTGTGTAATAATCCAGAAAAACCTTTCAAAGGCTAGATTGTGTTATAGTAAATCGTTTTAGGCTTATACCTATAGGTTGCTCATTCAGCCAAGATCTATTTGCTCAGGAGACCACTGGGCCAGTAACAGATACAAAAAAACCAAAACAGATGAGAGAGGATCATCAACCAGGACTGACAGATGGGAACCTTTAAAATAGACCTGTGTGTATAGATTTCTTCCACTTACTTTCCCTTTCTTTGACAGATCAATTCTAACTGCAAGATTGTATACTAATCCAGAAAGCTATTTGAAAGCCAGATAGTTGGAGTAAAACTTTATATTAGATAGGCTTATACCTATAAGTGGCCCTTCAACTTTACCTCTGACAGACCAACTTCAATTGAAAGACTGTACAAAAAAGAAACAGACACTACCAAAGAGCCCCAAAACCATGGCCAACAGACAGGAACATTTAAGTTCCAGCCAAGATCTTTCTCAAGAGACTACCTATAGGATTAGTGCATTATTGGCCATGTCTTAAAAGGGGCAGTAACAGATATAGGCAAAAACACAAGACAACAAGTTCTCAAACTCAAGGCCAACAAATAGTCTAGAACCTACAACAGATCAGAAGGGAGTAAGTATCCTGAGGTTCTTGAGTCCCACTTAACCATGACTTCCACATGAGTGGTACCACACTTCCCCATAAAAAGGGACCAGATGTGTGGAATCAAGGGTCTTGGCTTGCACACTGGGTGACTTATCAAATGGCCAACGGTGTCACAACTTTACTGAATTCAGTTTCCTTTTTCTCAGTGTAGACCATGGTGGAGCAACCTTTACCATTCAGGGAGAAAAGGCAGGAGTTCCCCAAAGCAAAAGGAGCTTTGGCAGCTGCTAGGATGGTCCTTCAGTCCCTCCCTTTACTCACAGGAATAGCACCTCTGGTTCAGAAGTAAACTTATCTATCTCCTAACTCTCCTACTGTTGGCTCTTAACAAGTTTGTCAGCACCTTGCATCCTTAGCATGGAATTGGGGTTCTTTGGAGAGCTAGTCTGCCCAAGAAAGTTGGAACAGGGGCTGCTCTTGTGTTCCAATTGGGGTACCAAACTTTTTGCAGTAAGTTTAGTCCTTGTTCTCGATGCCAATCCAATAAGGAGAACATGGTTTTGAGAAAAAGGAAAAAAGTTGTGTTGCTTGCTAGCAAAGGAGAAACACAGGGGACTCCTGTCCTAGAAGCTGTGATTCTTGCAGAATAGAATTTCAAGGCACATAAGATAGAGGCACAGATTTATTCAGAAAAGCAAGGAATATGTATTCAAGGGAGAAAAGTACAGAATACCTCAAGATTGAGACAGACATACTTTTGTGGTCTAGGGCTCTTTTTTTAAAGGAAATTTTGTGAGCAGTGGTCATGGAAATGTGGGTGGGGTATCAGTCTGGTGATCACAGGACAGCTTTTGTTGTGATGGCTGATCTCAGGATCTTTAGGTGGATGTCATTCATCTCTATTACCTGATCAATAAGATAACAATTGGAATATTCCCTATTAGGTTTCTGAAAACATCTCCCTTTACTTA
>NW_026007658.1:0-3986 GCF_001458135.2 Marmota marmota marmota
CTGATGGTGTCATCGGTGGTACAATTTTTCCAAAAGGAGCCGTCAATTGGCTTGGTGTATCTTCCTCCCTTCTGCTTGTCATGATCGTCCAGCTAAAATTTGGGGGCCAACAGAGGTGAGGCAAAGAACCTCACCCCCCCACTGGTACAAAGACCTCTCCACAGGTGTGGCTGTATACTGGACTGGTAGTCAGTGACGGGTAAGATCCAATTGCAATGGTACCAACCTAAGGACCATATGTACTATTGGATAACCTAAGGCAGGCACGGTCCCTAAGCCACATGCTTGTTGTTTAAACAGAGAGGGGGAGATGTTGAGAGCCACAGCCGAAGGGGCCCCAGCAAACTTCCAGCTGCCGGCTGATGATTGGCTCACAGCGGCCCCAGCAACATCTAGCTGATTGGCTCCTCTGCGGTGATGCTCATTGGGCTGTTTCCCTGCCCTTTCAGACCACGGAGCTGCTCATTGGGGGACTTTTTTTGCTCCGCCTACGTGACCCAGCTAATCGGCCTCAAGAGCAGGAGGATTGTGGGAGGTGGAGAGAAGCTTGGTTGGAGAGAGAGGCTTGTGGGAAGCCGGTGGTGGCAGTTGAGGCTCTGAGGGTTTTTCCTGAGAGGCTGTTTTGTTTGGCGTGTGTGGTTCTAAAAATAAAGTTAGTTTCTTTTGACAAGTGGCTCCTGATTGTGCCCAGCCAGACTGTGGCAATGTGCTCATGTTACACTGTGTGGATACCTTCTCTGGTAAACCCTTTGAATAGAAGACATGTATAGCCTTTTTAATTGCACTGTGAAGTTGTATTATTTTATTTAATTATATATACAGATAACTTGATTTCTGTCCTCAATGACAATTATTTCTCCTTGTACTTAGAGTAGTACAGCTTATTTGTTTTCAAACTTGACCTTGGAGCATGTAGGTGACACCTCACCCATCATGGAGTGCCAGGGAAGGCTTTTCAGTGGCAGTATTAAAGAATATTTCTTAAGATGGTTCTTTTAGGATTAGCAGGAGAGTGAATATTCCCAGGACATGTACAGAGGTACAGAAGCAAGAGAGAAAAAGGTCTGAGGAATCGTGAAGTTCACTGTTTGTATCTATTTGAATGGAATGTGGCAAGAGCTCAGCTGGGGCTAGATCTTGAAACACTTTGAAAATTATGATAAAGAAACTTGAATGATAAAGAACTTGAATTATGATAAAGAACTTGAAATTTTTTATTGAATTAATCTGGAAGGTTATAGGAAACGCTTTAAAGGTTTTGAATAGGAAATTCTCATGAACAGTCTTTTTTGAGGGATGGGTCAAGGGACAGATGTGGGAAGAGAAGGAGGTAGCTATAAGTAAGTTTCATGCTTTTAAAATAAAGCCTTTTAAGATAAAAAAGATCATTACAAAGTCAAGTGAATGCAAATTCAAAATCTTCTGCCACAAAATGAGAACTTTAGCAGTGGTCGAGCATATACATGTTCATTAAAGAGCCAGATAAGTTCTTATTTCTTATTTTCCTTATTTTTGACATTTTAATTTTGCATGTAAAGAGTTTCCTATTGTCTCACAATTTAGTTTAGTTTTTCTTATGAATATTGTGCCATGTATCAATTTGATCTCTTGTCCTGCAATGTATCTTTCCTCGCATCTCTCCTGGCCCATGCCCAGGCTATAATCACTTAGTAAGAATAGTAGATATACCTTTGTCCTATAATGCTGCACCAACCTTTATGTTTCCAATTATTTCAGAATAAGAAAAAGATTAAAAAATGTGTAATTAAATAAAGAAAGCTGTTTTCTTTGCTGTTGTTACTGTTATAGCCAAAGGAGCTGGAGAGGGATTAGGATTTTTACATAACATCAATTTGAAGTCTTTGTTTCTCTTAAGACCGACCCAATGCTTTTCAATGTAGCAACAGTCTCTATACATATTTATGGAGCACATGTTTCTTTTTATGGACATTTTCTATCAAAATAGTAGTGAATAAATTTCTCAGTATAATCTGCAATATTACTTAACTCTTTGATATCATTTAAATAGACATTTGTGCCAACCTCCCATGGACAGACATTTGAAACCAGAATGAAGACTTGGCTTCGTGGAAACATTTCTTTATTCAAATGAAAGGTGATTTGAGGATGAGCTCAAGATGTAGAACATATTAATTTGATTTCATCATAAGGTTATAATACAACCTGATGTTGTGATATTTTCATAAAAAGGAACTGTCACCAAGCACAATACGGATGTACTTGTAATTATAGCAGAAGTTAATTAAAATACCAAATATGAGTCTTTATTTTAAGTTAGAAATGGGTTTATAGAAATTTGCTCTATGTTTATGAGAACATTAAAAAATTATACTTCTTTGAGTTATCCTTAAAAATTTACTTTTTCCTCCAGCAATATTTATTATCAATTTTTTGGTACTCATTATGATAGAAAATGTTGATATAATGTTAAGCAAAGACAGACATGTTCCTCATTCATCTGTTCAATAGGAAAAATAGATATTAATAAAATTATTTCATAAGTAGGTATATATTCAATCTAAGATAGGTTTTATTAAGGTCAAGAACATGGTTCTATGGTGTATGCTAAAAAGAAACCTGAGTTTTAGGGGAGAAGGCTGGCTAGGGAAAGCTTCACAAAGAAATTCTATTTGGGCTGAGACCCAGACATCAGTAGGTCCTAAGTAGGTAAAGGGCACAGATGTGCATGACCATGCAGATGAGGAAACAATGTGTATAGTAACCTCCCGGCCTGAGAGGCACTAAAACCAGGCCAATACTACTGGAGCATAGAGCAGAAGGAGGACTGTGTTGCTAGAGAGTGTGGAAAAGCCAAGGGCAGGGCATACCATAGGTACTTCGTGGGTCAGTTTAGAATTTTGATGTTGTGTATGGGTGGTGAGCCACTGACTAGTTTTGCAACATGCAATCAACATCATTTTTGTGTTTTGAAACACTTTAGTTACAGTGAGGATGGAGGGATCCAGAATAGAAGTAGGGGAATCAGTTAAGAGGTTCTTTTAGTTGACTAAGGGAAGAATAACAATAGGTCTGGCTAGACATGGGATGGTGGGAGCTAAGGAAAAGACAGATTCCAAAGATGTGAAGGAGGCAGCATTGACAGAACTTGGTAATGAATTAGAAGTGTGTGGCTGGGAAAAGTGTCCAGAATGCCTGAGGTTTTTGAACAGCATTTTTTTTTTGTACTGGGGATTGAACCCAGGGGTGCTTAACCACTGATCCACATCCCCATTCCTTTTTATTTTTTTATTTAGAGACAGGGCCTCACAAAGTTGCTTAGGTCCTCATTAAGTTGCTGACGCTGGCCTTGAACTTGGAATCCTTCTGTCTCAGCCTTCCGAGCTTCTGGGATTACAGGCGTGGGCCCCTGCACCCTGTTTAAGTAACACAATTAAAAGCTTATAATGTGGATACATTAAAGATTTATTCAGGATAGGACACTTTCATTAAAAAGCATCAGGGTTCATTAGAAACAGAGGTTATGGTATTAGGAAACCAAGACTTTCACAAAATTTTATAATTTATTGTCCATACATTCAATCTGCCTATTAAAACTAAAATGTGACCCGTCTTTTAAATGCTATCAATACCCAATGAATTGCCTTTTCATTGTAGGCTAAAATAGTTAACTATCATTCACCTGTTCATTCATATACCCATCAACTGCACCATCTAAAACATGTTTATATTCATCTCCTTTCCTCCACGGTTCTCTTTTTTCCCCATTCTTTCCTTTCTTCTGTCTCTCCATCTTTCCCTTTCTCTATACACATTTATGGAGCACATGTTTCCTTTTATGAAGTTCAGAATTTTCGTCATAATTTTCTCTATTAGGATCCATGCCTTATGCTAGGCACTAGGGATTCAATGGTAAGTCGAACACATTTGCTGTCTTCGTGGAGTTGAAAAGGGTAGATAATTGAAAATACCAAGAAAGAGTACTTCAGTCCCCCACCCCCACCCCC
>NW_026007659.1:0-7353 GCF_001458135.2 Marmota marmota marmota
CGTTTATTTCTAGTGCTAGTCTTAGGTTTAGAGTTAGATTTATAGTTAGGATTACTACACTAGTCCTAAACCTAATGCTAATCTTAAAATGAGTTCTAATCATAGCCCTAACCCTAAAACAAAACCGAGATAGCCCTAACATTAAAGCTTACCCTAAACCAAAACCTAACTCTAGACCTAGTGCTAAACTTAGCCCTAATTCGAATCCAAACCCTAACCCTAAAACTACCCCTGACCTTAATTTTAAGCCTAATAGTAACCATAGCTCTAAACATCACCCTAATATTAAATCTAACACTAACAATAGACTTAGTCATAACCCCAATATTATAACTAGCCAAAATCATAACTCTACTGCAAACATTGGCTATAATTCTAAACCTAACCCTAACTCTAACCATCTGAAACCTAACCCTAGCTTTAACACTAAAGCTAATCCTAACACTAGCCCTAACACTACCCTAAATGTAGCCCTAACCCTAGGTCTAACCCTATCACTTACCCTAAGCCAAACCTATCCCTAGGTCTAACCCTAGTCCTAACCCTAATCCTATTAATAATCCTAACTCTAACCCTAATCCTAGCTCTAAGCATAACTCAAACCTGACACTTATTCTGACTCTAATGGTAACCGTAGGTATAAACCTGACCCTAACCGTACACTGAACCCTAACACTAGCACTAGAAATAAACCTATTCCTAAACCTAACCCTAACACTAGCCATAGACCTAAAGCTAATCCTAAATCTAGCCATGTCTCTAGCCCTAGACATAAACATAAACCTAGCTCTAGCCCTAATAATAAAACTTAACTTAACCCAAACACTAACCCTACCCTTAGACCTAACCCTAGTGATAATTCTGGATTTAACCCTAAAGCTAACTCTAACCTGAACACTGACCCTGACCCTAACACTAACTCTAGCTCTAAACATCATGCTAACACTAACCCTAACCCTAACACTTGACCTAGCCAACACTAACCTAAACACTGGTCCTAATCATGACCCTAGTTCATTCATTAGCTGTAGCCCTAAAACTAGCCCTAACCTAACCCAAAACCTCGCCCTAATCCAAGCACTAACCCTAGCTTTAACCCTATCACTTACCTCTAGCCACAAGCCAGTCCCTAACCCTCCCCTAACCCTAGCTTTTATCCTATTTGTTACGTTAAGCCAAACCCTAAACCTAATGGTAAGCCTGGTCCTAACCCTAATCCATAGCCTAACCCAAATACTAACCCTATTACTAGTTCTAACCCTAGCCCTCATTCTAGCTCTAACCATAACCCAGACCCTAATCCTAACCCTGAAAATTATACTGATCCTAAAACTAACCATATCTAAACCTGACCCTAACCCGAACCCAAACCCTAACATTAGCCCAACTGGCAATCCTATACCTAAACTTAAATCTAACACTAGTCCTAGACCTAAATGTAATCCTGAATCTAGCAATAACTCAAGCCCCAGACCTGAACAACAACCTGTCCGTAGCCCTAGCAAGCACCGTCAACATAACCCAAATACTAACCCTACATCTAGACCTAACCCTAGTCCTAATTCTGGCACTAACCCCAACACTCACTCTAACCTGAACACTGACCCTGACCCTAACATAAACCTCGCTCCAAAGCTCACCCTAACACAAAACCTAATCCTAACACTACATCAAGCCATAACCCTAACCCTAAAACTAGGCCTAGTCAAAACCCTAGCTTTTAACTGCCCATGGCCCTAACCCTAGGCCTAAAATAACACAAAACCTAGCCCTAATCTTAGGCCTAAACTTAGCCCTAATTGTAACCCTAATCTAACCATAGCCCTATCCCTAACCCTAATCTACCCCATAGACCTAACACTAGCTCAAAGCCTAAACTTTACCCTAAACATAACCCTAGCCCTATCCCAAACCCTAACCTAACCCTAGCCCTAATCTTACCCTTTACCATAGCCCAAACAATAGCTCTAATTCAATACATTATCCTAACCCTAGTCCTAATCCTAACCATAACCCTAGCCCTAACCCTGCTCTAATCCTATCCATTATCCTAAACATAACCCTAACACTAATTCTAACCCTAGGCTTAACCCTAACACTATCACAATCTGTAAACCTATCCATTACCCTAAAACTTACCTATCCCTTACATAAGCCTATTCATTAACCTAACTCTAACTCTAACCATAATGCTAATTTAAACCCTAATCCTAAACCTTAACCTAAACTGAACTGTAAGCCATACCCTGACCTTTATAATACATCTAGCTCTAAACTTGACCTTACCCTAAATCTAACTCTTACACTGGACCTAACCATAAACATAACCCTAAATCTATCCCTAATTGTAACCCTAGACTTAATCCTAGACACTTACCCTAACACAAACCCTAGCTCTAAAACTTATCCTACCTGAAAAACTAACCCTAACAATAGACAAACCCAAAATATACCCATAACCATAACCCTAGTTCTTACATTACCCATACACCTAACAGTAGCCCTAAACCTCACACACAACCTAGCCCTAATCCTAGCCCTAAACGTAGACATAAGCATAACACTAACATTATTGCTAGCACTAACATTAACCCTAACACTGGCCCCTGGCTCTAACCCTACTCAAACTCTAATCCTTACCCTAAATATAACAATAGCTCTAATGATCAACCCAACCCTAAACCTATCCCTAATCCTAACTGTAACCATCGCACAAATCCTAGCCCAAGCTCTATCCATTACCTTAAACATAATCCTAACCCTAATGCTAACCAAAGCCATAACCCTAAACCTAACCCTAACAGTAGCCCTGGCTCTAACTCTTACCCTCACCCTAGACCTAACCCTAGCTCAAACCTAACACGTCTGCTAAACCTAACACTAACACTAATCCTCGGCCTATCTCTAAACTTAGCCAAAATCCTAATGTTAACACAAGCCCTAACATTAGCACTAATCCTATCCTTTATCCTAAACATAAACCTAACCCAAATGCTAATCCTAGGCTTAACCCTAATCCTATCACTAACACTAACCCTATCAATTACTATAATCTAACCTGAACCCTAAATCTAACACTATACATTACTTTAACCCTAACCCTAATGCTAATTTGAGCCCTAATCCTTAGCCTTATCCTAAAATAAACCCTAAACTGGACTCCGAACATAATAATACACCTAGCTCTAACCTGACCTTTACCCTAAACCTAACTTTCCACCAGACCTAGCCATAAACCTAAAGTTAACACTATTCCTGACCATAAACCTAGGCCTGACATTAGCCCTAGCTCTAATCCTAGCTCTAAACCTAACACAAATCCTAGCCCTAATCCTAGTCCTAAGCTTAGCCTTAATCCTAACGTGAACACTTACCCTATTTCTATACCTAATTTTTACCCTCACCATAGCCCTGAACATAGCCATAATCTCATCCCTTCCCTTAAAACTAACCATAACCCTAACACTAACACTAACCGTAAGTCTAGCCCTAACCACAGGCCTAACCCCACCACTAAACCTAGTGCTAATCTAGCCCTAACACTAAGCAAAACCCTAGCTCTAGCCCTAAGTATAACTCTCTACCTAGCCCTATTTCTATTTCTAAACCTGTCCATTACCNCATATCCTAACACTCACCCTAGGTCTAAATACCACCCTAAACTTAAACCGAACACTAACAGTAACCCTAGCCTTAATTCGAGTCATAACCCCAACCTTAAAACTAACCCTAACGCTGACTCATATCCTATCAGTCACCCTAGCTCTAAAGACTGCCATCAAATTAAACTGAACCCAAAAAGTAATCCTAGCCCTTATTTTAGACCTAATCCTAATGCTAAGGCTAACACTGTCTCTGAATTATATCCTAATACTAACCTAGCTATAAATATCACCCTAGCATTAAACCTAACCCTAACACCAAATCTACCCCTACCCCTAACCCTAATTGTAACCTAGTTCTTACATTATCCATTGCCATAACATTAGCCCTAACCCTAACACAAAAATTAGCACTAAGCTGAGCCCTAAACCAGGATTTAACCCTAAGCCTAACCCTAAATCTAGCCCTAACCCTACCTCTAAGCCTATCCCTTACCCAAAGCGAAACCCTAATGCTAATGGAAACCAGAGACCTATCCCTAATCCTTAAGCTAACCAAAGCCCTAAACCTATTAATAGTCATAACCTTACCCTCACTCTAGCTCTAACCCTATTGCAAGCCCTAATGTTAATATGGCCATTAGTTTGACCCTAACACTAACCCTAGGTCTAAACCTGGCCCTAAACATAGACCAAACCATAACATTAGACCTAGACCTAACCAAATCTTAAATCTAGCCATAACTCTAGCCCTAGACCTAAACAAAAACCTATTCTTACCCTTAAAGTAACCCTTAAACTAACACAAACACTAACCCTACCCCTAGACCTAAACCTAGTTCTAATTCTGGCAGTAAACCTAACTCTAACTCGAACCCAAACACTGACCCTGCCTTTAAGAATAAACCTACCTCTAAACCTGACCCTAACAAAATATCTAAACTTAATACTAGACATAGCCAAAATTCTAACCCTCAAAATAGCCCTAATCATAACCGTAGCTCTTACATTACCCACAGCCCGAACCGTAGGCCTAAAACTTAAACAAAACCTAGAGCTAATCCTAGGCCTAAGCATAACCCTATCCCTAACCCTAATCTAACACTAGATTAGTGCTAATCCTAGCTCAAAGTCTGACACTTTTTCTAAACATAAACCTACATCTATCCCTAAACATACCCCTAACACTAGCCCTAATCTTAAACTTAACCTTAGCCCTAAACCCAGCTCTAAACCTACTCATTACCCTATAACTAAACCTATTGAAAACCCTAGGCATAACTCTAACCCAAAACCTAACTAGAAAACTAACACTAGACCTAACCCTAAACCTCATAATTGCCATAGACTTAACTCTAGCTCAAACCTTAAACCTTACCATAAACCTGAACATAACCATAGCCCTAATCCTAAACCTAAACCTCAATCTAACACTAACCATAACCTATGCCTACATCTAAACATATCCATTACTCTAACCCTAACCCTACCTCTAATGATGATGCTAGCGTTAATCCAATCCTAACCATAACCATACTCTAATCTTATCCCTAGACCTAACTATAAACCTAACCCCCACCCTAGCCCTAACCCTAGCTCAAAACCTAATCCTTATGCTAAACATAATCCTAACACTAATCCTAGTTCTAACCCTAACCCTAACCCTAACTCAAGACCTATTCCTGACCATAACCCTAGTCCTAAACTTAGCTCTAACCCTACCCATTATCCTAACCATTACCCTTACCCTAATGCTAACCCTAGGCCTAACACAAAACCTATCACTAAAACTAATGCTATCAATTACCATAAAACTAACTAGACCCCTATACAAAACCTATCATTACCGTAACCCTAACCTTAATGCTTATTTGAGCCCTAACCCTAAACCCTAACCTCAACCAAACTCTAACCTGATCCTGATCCTAATAGTTCTCATAGCTCTAAACTTGTCCTTTATCCCTAAACCTAACCCTTAGACTAGACCTAGCCATAAACCTAATCCTAAAATTTTCCTCTCTTCAACTGTAACCTCACACCTGACATTAGCCCTAATCTTAGCCCTTACCCTAACCAAAATCCCAGCCCTTATCCTAGCCCTAAACCTAGATTAATTCTAACCATAACACTAACTCTACCTTAACCCCAACCCTAACCCTAAGCATTGCCCTAATATCACCCTATCTTTAAACCTAACCATAAACCTAGATCTAAGAATAAATCTAACTCTTACACTAGCCCTAGCACTAGTTCTAGCCCTATCCCTTAACATAACCCTAACCCCAGCCCTAAACTTAGTCCTAAGCCTTGCCCTATTCATAGCCCAAGCACTAACCTTAGATCATAATCTATCTCTAAATCTAATCCTGACCTAAGCCTAAGCCTAACCATAACAATAGCCCTAACCCCAACACTAATACTAAAACTAGCCCTATTCCTAGCCATAGCCCTAAAACAAAACCAAACCATAAGCTATATATCTAACCGTTAAACTAAACCAAACCCTAACCATACACCTACCCATAACCCTTGCCCTAATTCGAGTTTTAAGCTGAACCCTAAAACTAACCCTGACACTGACTCTGACACTAACACTATTCCTAGCTATAAACATCACCATAATCCTAACACTAACCCTAACACTAAACCTAGCCCTAATCTTAACCCTAAAATTAGCCCTAATCATAACCCTTGTACTTTCATTAGCCATAATCCTAACCTTAGCAATAACTTAACCAAAATTGTAGCCCTAATCCGAGCCCTAGCCCGAGCTTTAACCCTAACCCTAACCCTAACACTAGCCCTAGCCCTAATCATAACCATAACACTAGCCCTAACCCTATACTTACCATAACAATAACCCTAACTGTAATGCTAACCCTAGGCCTAAACCTAAACCTATCTCTAATCCTATCCCTATCTCTTTCCCTAAGCCTAACATGAACCCTAATTCTAAGCATATCATTACCAAACATGCTAATGTTAAATCAATCCCAAATTTTAAGCCTTAACCTATTCCAAACCCAAACCTAGACCTTCACCTTAATAATACCTCTAGCCCAAAACCTGACCTAAGCCTAAACCTAAACCTTACACTAGACATACCCATAATCCTAACCCTAAACTTTAAACATAATTCTAGAGTTGAAATTAGTCATACTCCTAATCCTAGCCCTAACCCTAAAACAAACCATAGCCTTCATCCTAGCCCTAAACCTAGCCTTAATCATAACCCTAATCCTAACCCTTATTCTAAACATCACCCTACCTCTAAAATTAGCTTAATACCATCCCTTACCCTAAACTAAATCCTAAATTTATACCCTAATTCTATGCTTAAACTGAACACTAACCATAGACCTAATCCTAGCCCTAATTTATCCCTATTCCTTAGCTAACCCTAACCTTAGACCAAAGACTAACAATAATTCTCACACTAGCTCTATCACTAGATCTAATTCTAGCCTTTACCATAACCCTAACCCTAGCCCTAAACCTTGCACAATCCTTAGTCCTAGCCCTAACCCTAAGCCGAAGTCTAATGCTAACATCAAACCTAATCCTAATGATAATCATAAAACTAACCCTAACCCTAACACTAGAAGTAAAACAAAAGCGAGCAACAAACCTAACCCTAAACCTAACTTAAACCAAGCCCTAACACTACACCTAGACCTAACCATAGCCTTAATTCGAGTCCTTACCCTAATCTTAAAAGTATACCTGACACTGACTCATGTGCTAAACTCAC
>NW_026007659.1:9897-16723 GCF_001458135.2 Marmota marmota marmota
TAGCTCTAACTCTTTCCCCCACCCTAAGAGAAACCATAACTCTAATGGTAAACCTAGATCTATCCTAAATCCTTAGGCTAACCAAAATCCGAACCCCAATAATAATCCTGACCCTATCCCTCATTCTAGCTCTAATCCTATCCCAAACCTTTACACTAACCCTGACCCTTATTATGACCCTAAAACAAAACCTAGGTCTAAAACTGACCCTCAACCTAGAGCAAACCCTAACACGGGCCATACCACTAACTTATACCTAAACCTAACCCTAACCCTAGACCTAAGACTAACTCTAACACCCAAACTATCCCTATCCCTAGTTCTATGCCTATTCATTACCATAACCCTAACCCTAGCCTAACCCTTGCCATATCCTTAGTCCTAGCCATAACCCTAGATCTAAAACTAACTCGAAGTCTAACTCTAAGCCTAAGCCTAAGCCTAACACTAAAACTAGCCTTAACCCTAATGCTAATCATAAAACTATCCCTACCCCTGACCCTAGCAGTAAAACAAACTGAGCAATAGCCCTAACCATTAACCTTAATTTAAACAAAAACCTAACACTATACCTAGAACTAACCATAGCCTTAAATCAAATCCTAACACTAACCTTAAATCTAACCCTGAACCTGACTCATATCCTAACACTCACCCTAGCTCTAAACATCCTCCTAACCTTAAACTAAAACCTAAAAATAAACCTATTCTTAATTCGAGTCCTAACCCTAACCTTGACCCTGACTCATATCCTAACACTAAGCCTAGCTCTAAATATCATCCTAACCATAAACCTAATCTCAACACTAGACTTACCCCTAACCAGAACGCCAAAACTAACCCTCACTGTAACCCTAGTTCTTACATTAGCCATTGTCTTATCATTAGCCCTAACCGTAACCCAAAAACTAGCCCTAATCAGAGCCCTAAACCTAGATTTAACTCTAACCCTAACTCTAGCCCTAACCCTAGCTCTAAGGCTATCCTTTACCCTATGAATAACCCTAGCACTAATGGTAGCTCTAGACCTATGCCTAATCCTTAGGCTAACCGAAATCCTAACCTTATTAATAGTCATGATCTTAGCCCTCATTCCAGCTCTAATCCTATCCCATGACCCTAGACCTGACATTAGCCAAGGATATAATCCTAGCCCTATCCCAAACACAAACTCTAGCCCATAATAGCACTAAACATAGCCTTAATCATAACCCTAACCTTAAGCTTAGGACATATTTAAAACCATTCCTATCCCTAATCTTAGACCTAACTTAGCCCTATCCCTAACTCTAACCAGAACCTTAGCCCTAAAACTAAGTCTAACTTGATTGAACTAGCCCTGAAACTATTTCTAAACCTATCCCTACTGGAACTCTAAACCTACCCCTAACTCTAGGCCTAAACCTATCCATTTCCTTAGCCTTAGCCCTAACCCTGGATATAACCTTAACTCTAAATCTCACCCTAATGCAAAGCCTAAGCCTAAATCAAACACTAACTCTATCCCTATATCAAATGGTACGCCTAAATCTAGCCCTAACTCTAGCCCTAGCCCTAATGCAAAACCGAGCCATAGCCCTAAACCTAACCCTCAACCTAAACCAAACCCTAACCCTACACCTTGCCCTAATCCTAGCCCTAATTCTAGTTTTAAGCAGAACACTAAAACTAACCCTATCCCTGATTCTGATGCTAACACTAACCCTAGCTTTAAACATCACCCTAAACACAACCCTAAACATAACACTAGACCTAGCCCTAACCCTAACTCTAACAATAAAACTAGCTATAATTGTAACCCTAATACTTATATTACCCATAACCCTAACCCTAGCCCTAACTTAACCCAAAATCTAGCCTAATATGAACCCTAAACCCAGCTTTAACCCTAAACCTAAACATAACCCTAACCAAGCACTAATAATAACCATAACTTTATCTCTAACCCTAGATCTAACCCTATCTTTTAACCCAACAATAATCCTAACCCTAGGCCTAAACCTTAGCACATTCCTTATCCGAACCCTATCCATTATCCTAAACATAACTTGAAACCTAAACCTAACTATATCATTACCCTAATCCTAAACCTATGCTAATTTGAGCCCTACATTTAAACCTTATCCTTCCCAAACACTAATCACGACCCTGAACCAAACAATAGCCTTAGCTCTTAAACTGACCCTAACCCTAAGCCTAACCGTTACACTACATCTAACTTAACCCTAAACTATCTTTAACTCTAAAGCTGGACCTGAAATTAGCCCTAGCCCTAAACCTAGCCTTAATTCTAACCAGAACCATAACCCGATGTTTAACCCTATTTCAAACCTTCGCCCTTGCCCTAAACCTAGCTATAACCCAAACCCTTACCATAAAACTAACCATAACCCTAAAGCAAACCATAATTTAAACCTAACCATATCCCTTGCCCTAACCCTAGGCCTAACCATAACATTAAGCTTAGAACTAACCCTAATTTAGTCCTATCCTAACCCTAAACATAACCTTAAGACTAACTCTAACTCTTGCCCTAGCCCTATCGCTAGTTCTATCCTTAGTCCCAACCCAACCCTGGATCTGAACCTAAATCTAAATTTAAACCTAACTTTGAACTTAACCATAATCATAATCCTAAACAAAACCCTAACACTAGCCCTAACAATCATGCTAATTCTAAAACTTGCCTTACAGGTAGCCCTAAGCTTAAAACAAAACCAAGCCATATCCCTAACCCTAACCCTAACCTAAATGAAACCATAAACCTACACTGAGACCTAAGCCTAACTCTAAAAATAACCCTGACCCTGACACTTATTCTAACACTAATCCTAGCTCTAAACATCACCCTAACCTTAAATTTACGCTAACACCAGACCTAGCCTTGACCCTAACCATAAAACAAGCCCTAATAGTAACCCTAGTTCATATATTAGTCGTTGTCATAAACCTAGCCCTAACCCTAACACAAATTCTACCCCGAATTCTAGGTCTAAACCTAGCTTAAACAATAATATTAACCCTAACACTAGCCCTAGCACTAAACCTAACCCTAGCTCTAACCCTATCCCTTACCCTAAGCCAAACCCCAAACCATATGCTAACCCTAGTCCTAACCCTAATTCTTAGCCTAACTTAAACCCTAACAGTATTACTAGTCTTAATCCTAGCCCTAATTCTAGTTCTAACCCTAACCCTGACGCTTATTCTGATCCTATTAGTAACCTTAGGTCTAAACCTGACCCTAACACTAAATCAAATCCTAACACTAGCCCTACTGGTAAGCCTATACCTATACCTAACGCTAAGATAGATCTAGAACCAAAATTAATCCTAAATAGAGCTATAATTCTAGCCTTAGAACTAAACACAATCCTAGTTATAGCCCTAAAAATTACCCTGAACCTAAATTAAACACATACCATACCCATAGACCTAACACTAGTCCTAATTCTGGCTCTAATCCTAACCCTAATCCTTTCTGGAACACTGACCCTGACCCTAACATTAACCTATCTCTAAACCAGACCCTAACACAAAACCTAGTCCTAATATTAGATGTAGCCATAACCCTAACCCTAATACTAGCCCTAAATATAACCCTAGCCCTAACCCTATTTTAAACAAAATCTTAACCCTAACAGTAGCCCTACCCTAACCCTTGTCCTAATCATACCCTTAAACCTAACACTAAACCTAGCCATAATCCTAGGCCTAAACTTAGACCTAAGTATAACCCTAACCCTAATGCTAGCCGTAACACTAACCCTAACACTAACTCTTGCCTTAGACCTAACCCAACCACAAAGCCAAAGTCTTACCCTAATCATTACACTAGCCCTGTTCTAAACCATAACCCTAACCATAGCTCTTATCCTAAACTTAATCCTAACTCCAACTTTAGTTCTAACCCTGTCAATTACTCTAAACCTAACCCTGATTGTAAACCTATCCCTAACACTAAACTTAAACCTAACCCTAAACATAAATGTATCCCAAGACCTAACCATAAACCTAAAAGTCACCATAGCTCTAACAGTACCTGAAACATTAAGCCTTACACTAAACCTAATCCTAATACTAGCCCGAATCCATAGCCCAACACTAACTCTAACCCTAAATCTAACATTATCCATTACAGTAAACCTAACCCTAATTGTAATGAAATCTCTAGCCATAACCCTAACCCTAAACAAAACCCAAACCATAAACTTATCCCTAGACCTAAATATAAACCTAAACCTCACCCTAGCCATTACCCTAGCTCAAACACTAACATTTGCCCTAACCTAAACAAAGCACTAGCCCTAAAACTGTCACTTACTGTAAACCAAACATAGCCCTGTCACTAAATCAAACTCTAATTTTAAAATTAATCCAAACCATAACCTATCCCTAACCCTAGCTCTAAATCTATCCATAATACTAAACATAACCCTAACCTAATGCTAACCTTAACCCTATTGCTAAACCTAACCCATGCATTACACTAAACCTTAACTGAAACCTAAACCTAACCCTATCCATGACCCTAACCCTACGCCTAAATATAACACTAATTCAAGCCCTAACTCTAAACATTGACCTAAACCAAATGCTAACCCTGACCATTGCCCTAATAATACCCATAACTCTAAAATTGGCCCTTACCCTGTGGTAGTAGGAGCAAATGTGACTCCATTTTGTTTTATGACTTCATCCTGTAAAACAGCCATGCCAAGTAGAAGAGTCATGACTGGAGCAAGATGTTCTATTCCTTTTGCTATAGAAACCTTTAAGAACATGGAACTACCTAATGGGGAATTGTTTCTGTAACTAGGGTAACGGGGATCTGTTTCTGTAACTGGGGTGACTGACTTAACTGTGATTGGTTAGGCTTCCCTCCGCTTGACAGCACTTTCCCGCTTCTGTAACCTTGCTTGCTTGTATTGGCTAGACGCCCCAAAGAAACATTTTTCAGTTCTCAGGCTTATAAGGAGTACCCTTGCAATTGTTTGGGGCTGATCAGGGGAACAGCTTTATGTACTGGTCAGCTGCCACCAGTGTGCTTCAATAAAGGCTTGATTTGATTATATGTGAGTGGTCTGGAAGTCAGTTTATGAAACCCTGGGACGAAGCTTTAATTATAACAGTCTTTAACTATAACACCCTAAACATAGCTCTGACATTAGACCTAGCCATAACCTAACCCTAAAACTATCCTTAATATCTACCCTATAATAACAACCCTAATAACTACCCTATATAATAGCTACCTTAATAACTACCCTAGACTTTACATTAGCCCTAGACCTAGTTCTAGCTCTGAACCTAACAGAAACCCTAGCCCTAAACCTAGCCTTAATCCTAAACTAAACACTAACCTTAGCCCTAATCTTAATTCTAACCATCACCCTAACCCTAAAGCTAGCTATAGCCCCACCCATTCCACTAAAGTCAATCCTAACCCCAATGCTAATCCTAAACCTAGCCCTATCCATAGGCCTAACCCTAACACTAACCCTAGTCCTAATTCTAGCCATAATTTAGCTTTAACCTAAGCCTAACCCTAAGCCTAGTCCTAAATCTAAATCTAATTCTCGCCCAAAACTGTTTCCCTAGTTCTAACCCTATCCCTTACCATAAAACTAACCCTAGCCCTAATCCTAACCCTGGATCTAACAATAACTCTAAATATAACCCTAACCCTAAGCCTAAACCTCACCCTAACACCAACCCTAACCCTAACAATAATTCAAAATCTTGCCCTAACCCTAGCCCTAGCCCTAGCCCTAAAAAAACCTGAGCAATAGCTCTAACACTAACTCTAACCCATATAAGTAAAAATGAAGTGAAACCTTAAAACACAAAATGTTCCTGACAGTGAACCTTAAACTGAGAAGGCCCAACCTGGGAAACATAGTAATGCTAGGTAAAAAATGAATTCTGACGGGTTTCAAAAAAATTTGAACAAAACTAACTGTAATCCAAACATTAGTTCTAACCCTAGCCCTAACCCTAATCCTAAAACTAAACCTTTCCTGTTTATAGAGTTTGTTCATAAAAGTCAAAAACTGGGAGTGCCTAGTAGGGAAAGGTAACAGATAAATCCTGCCCAGTATCAAAAATTCTGACCAATAATTGGGGAAGGTGTTTCAGTACATGCCTATTTCCCCTGTTTTCTTCTAAAGTGCTCTTGGATGAATTGTTTTTTCATGCTTCTGCTTAAGATACTTTCACAAGGAACAAAGCAGAGCATGCTCACAGCGAAGTGATTGAGTTTGTGAAGTTTCATGCAGCTAGCACCAACCCTGTTTAATTTCCAGCTCCATTTCCATTCACACCTAAGGAGATAATGTAGTAAGAATTAAAAATTCAAACGGTTCCTGACACTGAACCTTGAAGACCTAAACTTGGGAAGCCTATTAAGGTTGGTCAAAGATGAATCCTGGACAGTATCAAAGTAAACTGACCAAAAAAGAAATTCGAAGCTCTTTCAGTACATGTGTAGTTTGCTTGCTCCTAAAGCACTCAAAGATAAAGTTGTTTCTTTCTATTTCAGCTTAAAGTTACTTCACAGGAAACAAACCAGAGAATGCTCACTGAGAACTGATTATGTGTGTGAAGTTTCAAGCAGCTAGCAAAAACCCTGTTTGATTTCCAGCTTCATTTCCATTCACCCCTATAGAGCAAAAAGAAGAGAGACATGAAAATTGAAACTGTTCCTGAGAGAAAATCCTTTTACATAGCAGGCCCAAACATTTGGGGTATAGTAAAAATAGGATTATGTGAATCCTGCCCAGTATCATAGAAATTAAAAAAAAAAAAAAAAAACTAACCCTAACAT
>NW_026007659.1:19941-24721 GCF_001458135.2 Marmota marmota marmota
GGTAGGCTAACAGATGAATCTTTCAAAACATCAAAGAAATCTGACCAAATAATTGGGAGGTAGTTCAGTACATGCATAGTTCCCTTTTTTCTCCTAAAGTACTCTCACATAAAGTTGCTTTGCATGCTTCAGCTTAGGGCTACTTTTACAAGGAAGAAACCAGAGAATGCCCACAGAAAACTGATTGAGTGTGTGAGGTTTGAAGTAGCTATCATCAACCCTGTTGGATTTCCAGCTCCATTTACATTTACATGCAAAGGTCAAAATGAAATGAAAACTTAAAATACAAATTGTTAAAGAGAGCAAACCCTTGACCCCAGAGGCCCAAACCTAAATAATACAGTAAGGCCAGGTAAAAGTTGAATCCTGCCTAGTATCAAAGAAATTTGAACAAAACTAAATCTAACAAAATTTTAGCTGTAACCCTAGCCCTAAATCTAACTTAACCTGTTTAGAAAACTATTTATCATAGTAGTCCCCAAATAAAGGAGCCCAGTGTGGAAAGCTAACAGATGAATCCTGTGCAGTATCAAAGAAATATGACCAAATAATCAGGGGAGGTATTTCAGTATGTGCATATTTCCCTGTTTTCTCCTAATGATCTTTGGATAAATTACTTTTTTATGCTTCACTTAAAGGTACTTTCACAAGGAACAACCAGAGAGTGCCCACAGAGAGCTGTTTGAGTGTGTGGAGTTTCAAGCAGCTAGCACTAACTCTATTTGATTTCCAGATCCATTTTCATTCATGTCTATAGGCCATAATAAAGTGAAACCTAAAAATTCAACCTGTTCCTGAAAGTGAACTGGCAAACCTTTAAAACCCAAACTTGAGTACCCTACTAAGCATAGGAAAAGGATGAATCCTGTACAATATCAAAGTAATCCATGCCAAAAAAAATGAAGCTTGCTCCTAAAGTGCTCACAGATAAAGCTGTTCCTTTCTAATTCAGCTTTGGGCTACTATCACATGAAACAAATGAGAGAATGTGCACTGAGAACTGATTGAGTGTGTGAAGTTTCAAGCAGCTAGGAAAAACCCTGTTTGAGTCCAGCTCCATTTCATTTAACTCTTTAGGGCAAAATGAAGTGAATCATAAAAATTAAAACTGCTGCTGAGAGAAAACCCTTTTACTAGGAGGCCCAAATATGGGGAGCATACTAAGAATAGGAAAAAGATAAATCCTGCTGAGTATCCAAAAAGTTAGAAAAAAATAACTCTAACCCTAACACTAGTTACAAGCCTAACTCTAACCATAACTGTAAGCCTAACCTGTTAAGAGAACCTTTGATCATAAAAGTTTTAAACTTGTAGAGACTAGTTGGGCAAGCTTACCTATGAATCTTGCACAGTATAAAAGAAATCTGACCAAATAATTGGGGGAGGTATTTCAGTACATGCATATTGCCCTGTTTTCTCCTAAAATTGAAACTCTTCCTGAAAGCAAACCTTTTATGTAGGAGGTCCAAACATTTGGAGTATAGTCAAAACAGGAAAAAAAGATGAATCCTGCACTGTATCATAGATACTAAGTGCTCTTAGATAAACTTGTTTTGCATGCTCCAGCTTATCGCTACTTTTACAAGGAAGAAACCTCAGAGTGCCTACAGACAACTGATTGAGTATAAGAAGTTTCAACCAGCTAGCACCAACCCTCTGATTTCCAGTTCTATTTTCATTTACCCATATAGGTCAAAATAAAGTGAGACATTAAAAACAAACTATACCTACAGTGAACCATTGAACCGAGAAGGCCCCAAACTGGGGCACATAGTAAGGCTAGATAAAAGATAAATATTCCCAGTATCAAAGAAATTTGAACAAAATAAACTCTAACCTAACAATAGCTCTAAATCTAGCCCTAACCTTAATCGTAACACTAACCCTTACCTGTTTAGAGAACCATTGATCCTAGAAGTGCCAACCTTGGAAAGCCTAGTGGATCAAGCTAAAAGATGAATAGTGTGTAGTATCAAAGAAATCTGATCAAATTGTTGGGAGACTTATTTCAGTACATACATGTTTCTCTGTTTTCTCCTTAAGGGCTCTCGGATACAGTTTCTTTTGCATGCTTCATCTTGGGCCTACCTTTAAAAGAAAGAAACCAGAAAGTACCCACTGAAAACTGATTGTGTGAAGTTTCAAGCATGTCTTGCCAACCCTGTTGGATTTCCAGCTCTATTTTTATTCACATCAATATGCCATAATGAAGGGAAACCTTAAAATACAAACTGCTCCTGACAGCGAACCATTGAACTGACAAGGCCCAAACCTGTGGAGCATATTAAGGCTAAGTAAAAGATGAATTCTGCAAAGTATCATAGAAATTTGAAGAAATGTAGGGCCGCATGGGTGCTCTCGGTGCAAATGGAAGGCTGAGCTGTGCAGGTTCTCTGGGTGCAGACAGCAGTCTCAGCCACACAGGTGCTCTCTGCACAGAAGGAAGGCAGCACAGAACACAGAGGCTTTGCTTGCAGGTCAACAGACCGAGCTCTGGACACAGCATAATGTCACTCCAGAACCACCTACATCACTAAACACCATACATGGGTAATAGTTGGAATTCATCTTGCAAAACCTTACTCGCGATCTATCAGTGGGAATGACTACCAGCTTGGTTCTGCAGCTTATAAGATACCCGATTTCAAATTCCCCTAACTCCAGCTGGGTTATAGGTAGATTGAGTGCTAGGGCAAGGATTAGTATTAGAGTTAGGGCTTGGGTTATTTTTAGCATTATGATTAAAGCTAGGATGAGGGCTAATGTTTGTGATAGGGTTAGGGCTAGTATTAGGGCTAGGGCTAATGTCAGGTCTAGGGTTAGAGTTAGAGATAGATTTAGTGTTGGGTTTACAGCTTGGTCCAGTGTATGGGTTAGGTGTATACTAAGGATCAGTTTTACAGCTAGGGTTATTATTAGGATTAGGATCAAGGTGAGGGTTTGGGTTAGGTTAGGATTTAGGTTTAGGTCTTGAATTATCTTTAGGGATTTGGGTTAAGGTAATGAAAATTTAGGTTTAGGGTTTAGGTATGGTTTAGTGTAATGGATAGGGTTATGGTTAGGCCTAGGGTTAGCATAAGGGTTATCATTAGGGTAATGGATAGGGTTAGACCTAGGATTAGGGGTAGGGTTATGTATAGGATTAGGGCTTTTGTTTGTGTTAGGGTTAGGGTTTAGGTGTGTTTTAGTGTAATGGATAAGGTTAGGGTTAGGCCTAGGTTTAGCATAATGAGTTATCTTTAGGGTAATGGATAGGGTTAGACCTAAGATTAGGGATAGGGTTATTTATAGGATTAGGGCTGTTATTATTATTATTTTTTGTTAGGGTTAGATTTAAGTTTAGTGTTAAAGCTAGGTTTTGTGGCTGAGGATGTGGTTCAAGAAGTAGCGTGCTCGCCTGGCATATGCTGGGCACTGGGTTTGATCCTCAGAACCACATACCAATGAAATAAAGATGTTGTGTCCACTTAAAACTAATAAAATAAATAAATAAATATTTAAAAAATTGGTTTAGGACATGGATTAAGGCTAGGTTTTTTGTTAGGTTTTTAGGGCAAGGGTTAAGGCTACAGTTATTGTACAAAGTAGCGTTATGATTAGAGATAGTGATAGGGTCAGGGATAGGGCTATGTCTAGTGTTAGGGTTCAATTTAGGGTTACGATGATGTTTACAGAAAGATTTAATGTTAGGTCAGAGTCAAAGTCCAGATTAGTTTACAGGTTAGGGTTAGGAATAGAATTAGAGATAGGATTAGGGCTATGTATAGGGTTAGGGTTATGATTCAGTTTTGTTTTAGGGCTATGGGTAGATTTAGGGCTAGTTTTAGGTTTAGGGCTAGTGTTAGTGTGAGGTTTAGGCTTAGGTTTAGGATTAGATTTAGAGTTAGGTTTAGATCTAGGCTTTGAGCTAGGGCTAAGGATAGGGCCAGGATTAGGGCTAAGTTTAGGGATAGGTATAGGGTGATAGTAAGGTATAGGTTTAGAACTAGGTATAAGGCTAGGGGGTGGGAGTTTGAGTTAGTCTTAGGGCTAGGGTTAGGGTTGGGTTAGGGATAGGGCTAAATTAGGGCTAGGATTAAGACTAGGGTTATTGTTAGGGTTAGGCCTACATTGAGGGCTAGTGTTAGTGTTATTGTTAGGGTTAGGGTTAGGATAAGGGATGAGATTATAGCTACTTTTAGGACTAAGGTGAGTATTAGAATTAGAGTTATGATTATGGTTTGTTTATGATTAAGGTGAGGTTTATAGATAGAATGTGAGCTAAGTTTTGTGTTAGGATTAGGACTAGGATTAGAACTAGGGTAATTTTAGGTCTAGGGTTACAGTTAGGGAGAGTTTTAGGGTTAGGTTTGTAGCTAGGTCTATTGTAAAGGTCAGGTTTCTTGTTAGGGTCAGGTTTAGAGCTATGGGTATTATTAGGCTCAGGGTCAGGGTTAGGGTTTTTATTAGATTAAGGTTTAGGGTTAAGCCTCGAGTTATCATTACTTTTAGGAATAGGCTATTGATAGTTTTAGGTTTAGAGTTCAGGTTAGGTGTACGATAATGGATAGGGTTAGGGTTAAGGATACAATTAGGGTTCGGCCTAGGGTTAGCAGAAGTGTTATGGTTATCATTAGGATAATGTATAGGTTTAGAGCTACTGATAGGGCTAGTTTTATGCTTAGGATTAGGTCTAGTTTTATGCCTAGGTTTAGGGTTAGGGTTAAGGTTAGGGTTATGGTTAGCTTTAGGGTTAAAGCTAGGGTAGGGCTTGGGTTAGGGCTAGGTTTTCAATAGGTTA
>NW_026007659.1:25072-31721 GCF_001458135.2 Marmota marmota marmota
ATAGGGTTTGGTTTAAGTTTAGGGTGGTCTTTAGAGCTAGAGTCAGTGTTAGGATATGAGTCAGGATCAGGGTAAGTTTAAGGTTAGGGTTAGGACTCAAATTAGGGCTAGGTTTATGTCTAGTTGTAGTGTTAGGGTTTGGTTTAAGTTAAGGTTTATGGTTAGGGCTATTGCTCAGTTTTGTTTTAGTCCTAAGTTTTGGGTTTGGGCTTGTTATAATATTATCATTAGGGTTAGGCCTGGTGTTAGTGTTAGGCTTAGGCTTAGGTTTAGATTTGGATTTATCATTAGATCTAGTATTACAGCAAGGGTTAGGGCTAGGATTATGGTTATAGTAACAGGTAGGTTTAGATCTAGGGCTAGGGCTAGGGTGAGCATTAGAGTTAGTCTTTGGCCCAGAGTTTTGGTTAGTTTTAGGGATAAGTCTTAGTTAGGGCTAGGATTAGGGCTAGGATTAGTGTTCAGTTTAGGCCTAGTGTTAGAGCTAGGGTTATAGTTAATTTTAGGGTGAGGTATGGTGTTATAGCTTGGTTTAGAGGTAGGCTGAAGGTTAGAATTAGGGTTAGGGCTAGGGTTAAGGTTAGGGTTATGATTAAGGTTAGTTTAAGCGCTAGGATGAGGACTAGGGTTTGTTGTAGGTTAGGTCTAGAATTTTGGCTAGCTCTAATGTAAGGTCTAGTGTTACATTTTGTGGTAGATTTATGGTTAGGTTTGTGTCTGTGTCTAGTATAAGTATTAGGCTTTGGGTAAGGGTCAGGTTTAGAGCTAGATGTAATTTTAGATTCAGGATCAGTTTTACGGTTTGTTTTAGGTTAAGGTTTAGGGATAGGGCTCAAATGAGCATTAGGATTAGAGTTAGGGTTAGGGTAATTTATTGGGTTAGGTTTAGGTTTCAGGGTAGGTTTAGGGCTTGGAGAGCTTTAGCGTTAGCAAAAGGGTTAGGGATAGTACTAGGGTTAGCATAGGATTAGGGTTATCATAAGGATAATATATAGGGTTAGTTTTATGGTTAGGGATAAGTTTAAGTTAGGATTAGTACTAGAGTTAGCTTAGGTTTTGGGTTAGGGCTAGTAAACCTAGCTTAGGGTTAGTTTTAGGGTTACATTTAGGGTAAAGTTTAGGTTTTGAGCTAGGGTTGGTTCTAAAAAGGACAAGGGTTAGGTTTAGTGTTAAGGTAAGGGTTAAGTTTAGGGTTTGGTCTAGGTTTTTCATTAGGGTTAGGATTAAGTTTAGGGCAATAGATTGGATTAGATGTAAGGTTAGCTTTATGATTAAGGTTAGATTTAAGGTAAGGGCTACAGTTAGGGCTAGGTTTACTGTTGGTTTTAGGGTAAGAGTTAGGTTTTGAGTTAGGCTTAAGGCTATGGCAAGGTTTAGGTTTAGGTTTAGGTCTAGGGTTAGGTTTATGATTTGGGTTAGGGTTTCAGTTAGGGTTAAGGATAGGGTTATCACTAGGGTTAGAGATTGAGTTAGGGTAATGGCTAGGGTTAGAGCTAGTGTTAGTTCTAAGGTTAAGGTTAGGATTAGGGCTATGGTTAGTTTTACAATTAGGGATAGTGCTAGGTTTATGTTTAGTTTAAGGGTTAGGATTTGAGCTAGGGTTAAGACTAAGGTGAGAGTTAGGCTTAGGGTTAGGACTAAGGTTAGGGTTAGGGTGAGTGTTATTCTAGGTTAGGTTTAGGTCTTGCTTAGGGTTAGGGTTATTTAACTTTTATGTCAGGTTTCAGCCTAGGGTTAGTGCTATTTGTAATGTAAGATCTAGGTCTCTGATTAGAGCTAGTTTTAGAGTTACGTTTATCGATAGGTCTAGTGTTAGGTTTAGGTTTTTGGTTAGGGTCAGGTTAGTGTCAGGGCCAGTGTTCAGGTTAAAGTTAGGGTTAAGTTGAAATCCAGAATAGAATTAGGGTTAGGTCTAGTGGTAGGTTAGTGTTTGGTTTAGGTTAAGGGTTATTTTTAGGGCTAGCACTAAGTTTTTGTTTAGGTAAAGGGCTAGAGTAACAGCTAGATTTAGGATTAGGTTTAGGTCTGGGGCTAGTTTTAGGTTTAGGTTTAGGTATAAGTTTACTTGTAGTGCTAGTTTCAAGTTTCGGTTTCTGTTTAGGGTCAGGTTTAGATTTATAATTAGTGTTAGGGTCAGAATAAGGGTGAAGGTTAGGGTGAGGTTTTTGGTTAGGGTTAGATCTAGAATAGGAGCTGGTGTTAGGAATAGTAATAGGGTTATTGTTTGGGTTTTGCTAAGCATTAGGATTAGGACTAGAGTTAGCCCTATGAATAGGGTTTGGCTTAGGGTAATGGATAGAATTAGAGCTAGGGTTAGGGCTAGGTTTAGGACTAGATTTAGGGTTAGGGTTAGGGTTAAATCTAGTGTTAGGGCTCAGATTAGGGCAATTTTTTGTTAAAGTTAGGGCTAGGGTTTGGATAAGACTAATGTAAGAACGAGCGTTATGATTAGGTTTAGTTTTAGGGTTAGGTTTAAATTTTTGGTTAGGTCTAGAGTTAGCATTAGTTTTAGGGTTAGGGTGACATTTAGAGCTAGGGTTTGTGTTTTGATATGAGTCAGGGTGAGGGTTAGTTTTAGGCCTAGATTTCGAATTGGAGCTCAGGTTATGGCTAGTTATGGGATAGGGTTTGGTTTAGGTTAAGGTTTAGGGTTAGAGCAATGGCTCGGTTTTGTTTTAGGGCTAGGGCTTGGATTAGGGCTAGTTTTAGGATTAGAAATAGTGTTAGAGCTTGTTGTAGAATGAGGTTTAGGCTTAAGATAAGGGTTAGATTTAGAGTTATGGTTAGATCTAGGGTTAGGGGTATGGCTAGCATTAGGGCTCAGATTAGGGCTATTGTGAGGTTTACAGTAACAAATAGGGTTATAAATAGAAATAGGTCTAGGGTGTTAGTTAGAGTTAGTCTTAGGGCTAGGGTTAGGGGTAGGGTTAAGTTTAGGGTTCAAATAGGGCTAGGATTAGTGGTATGATTAGTGTTAGGGTTAGCCCTATGTTTAGGTCTAGGGTCAGGGTTAGTTTTAGGGGAAGGGATGTGGTTATAAAGGTAGGTTCAGTGCTAGGGCAAGGGTTATATTTAGGGAAAGTCTAGGGTGAGGATTTTGGTTAGGATTAAGTCTAGGTTTAGGGCTAGGATGAGGGCTAGGGTTTGTGTTAGGTTTAGGGCTAGGATTAGGGCTTGGGATAATGTCAGGTTTAGGGTTATGGTTAGGGATCGTGTTAGGGGTATGTTTATGGCTAGGTCTAGTGTAAGGGTTAGGTTTAGTGTAGGGGTCAGGTATAGAGCTAGGTTATTATTAGGTTCAGAGTATGGGTTAGGGTTTGGTTAGGGTTAAGGTTTAAGTTTACGGCTCTAATTAGCATTAGGGTTAGTGATGGGCTTAGAGAAATGGATAGAGTTATGTTTACTGTTCAGGTTATGTTTAGAGTAATATATAGGGTTAATGTTAGAGATAGGGTTAGGGCTAGGCGGAGGGTTAGCATTTGGTTTAGGCTAACCAAATGAATAGGTTTAGTGCTAGTGTTAGGGCTTATGTTAAGGTTAGGATTAGGGCTAGGATTTGGGTTACTCCTGGGGTTATTGTTATGGTTCATTTTAGGGTAAGTGTTAGGGTTTGAGCTAGGTTTAGGGCTAGGACAAGGGTTAGGGTTAGAATCAGGGCTACGATTAGGGCTACGGTTAGGGTTAGGGTTAGGGTTAGGTCTAGGGTTAGCATTAGGCTTAGGGTTATGTTTAAGGTAATGGATAAAGTTAGAGCTAAGACTTGCGCTATGGTTACACTTAGGGTTAGTGATAGGGTTAGAGCTAGGATTATGTTTAGAGTAAGGGTTAGAGTTTAAGCTAGGTTAGGGCTAGGACAAGCTTTAGGTTTAGTGTTTTTTCTATGGTTATGGTTTATGTTATGCTTAGGTCTAGGTTTTTTGCTTGTATTAGGGCTAGGTTTTGTGTGAGGTTTATGGCTAGTGTTAGGTCTATAGGTAATTTTAGAGCTAGGTTATGGTTATGGCTAGGTTTTTGGGTTAGGGTTATAGATATGTCTAGTGTTATGTTTATGTTTTGGGTTATGATAAGGTTTAGAGATAGGGTTTGTGTTAGGGTAACCATCAGTGTTCGGGTTAGCATTGGGTTTATTGGTATTGCCAGAATTAGAACTAGGGTTAGGTCTAGGGCTAGTGTTAGTCTTTGTGTTAGGTTAATGGTTATTTTAGGGCTAGGGCTAGGTTTTTGTTTAGGACTAGGTCTAGAGTTATGGCTATATTTAGGATTAAGTTTAGGTATAGTGCTAGTTTTATTGTTAGGTTTAGGTATAGGTTTACTGGGAGGGCTAGTGTTAGGGTTCGGTTTAGTGTTAAGTTCAGGATTTGACCTAGGGTTAGTGTTAGGGTAAGAATAAGTGTAAGGGTTAGGCTTAGGCTTCAGGTTAGGGTTAGAGATAGAATGAGGGCTAGGTTTAGGACTAGTAATATAGTTAGAGTTTAGGGTAAGCTAAGGATTAGAGTTAGAACTAGGTTAGCATTAAGGTGAGATTTTGGCTTAGGGTAAGGAATAGGTTTAGAGCTAGGTTTTGTGATAGTTTTAGGGTTAGGGTTAGAGTTAGTGTTAGGGTTAGGGTTAAAGCTAGGGTTGAGGCTAAGATTAGCGCTAGGTTGTGTTTTAGGGTTAGGGCTATGGCTAATGTAAAAACTAGCTTTATGGTTATAGATAGTTTTAGCGTGAGGATTAGTTCTAGATCTAGTGTTTGGGTTAGGTTTAGGGGTAGAGTGATGTTCAGAGTAGGGTTAGTTTTAGGGTCAGAGTCAGGGTCAGTATCTGTTGTAGCCATAGGGTCAGAATTAGGTGTAGAGTTAGGATTAGGTTTAGGTTAAAGGTTAGTATTAGGACTAAAGCTCAGTTTTTTGTTTTATTTATTTATTTTTTTTTGGTGGACTATGGCTAGGATTAGGGGAAGTTTTCAAATTAGAATTAGCATTAGGGCTAGTGTTAGGGTGAGGTTTAGGTTTAGAGTTAGGGTTAGATTTAGAGTTGGGGCTAGATCTAGGTTTAGGACTATGTCTAGGTTTAGGTCTAAGCTTAGGACTAGTTTTAGGATTAGGCAATAGATAAGGTTGGTACTAGAAATAGGTCTTGGGCTAGAGTTAGGGGTAGTCTTAGGGCTACTGCTAGGGTTAGAGTTAGAGTTACAGTTAGCAATAAATTAGGGCTAGGATTAGAGCTATTGTTAGTGTTAGGATTAGGCCTAGGGTTAGTGTTAGTGGTAGTGTTATGTTTAGAGTTAGGGATAGGGGAAAGGATGTGGTTATACCTATGTTCAGAACTAGGGTGATGGTGGAAATTAGGGATTGCGCCAGGGTTAGGGTTCAGGTTTGGGACTAGGATGAGGGCTCGGGTTTCTGTTAGGTTTAAGGCAAGAATAAGGTAGAGTGCTAATGTTAGTTCTAGGGTTACAGTTAGGGATACTGTTAGGGTCCGTTTAGAGCTAGGTGTGTTATTAGAGTCAGTGTCCTGCTCAGAGTTTGGGTTAGGTTTTGGTTTAGTTTTAGGGCTTGAATTAGCATTATGTTAGGTTTAGTGTTAGGGTTAGAGTAATTGATAGGGTTAGGTTTAGTGTTCATTTTAGGTTTAGGTAAGGATACGGTTAGTATTAGCGATAGGTTTGGGGTTATGCCTAAATGGATAGGGTTAGATTTAGGTTTAGGACTAGGGTTAGTGTTAGGTTTAGAGTAACTGTTATGGTTTGTGCTAGGATTAGGACTATAGAAAGGGTTAGGTTTACGGTTAGGTTTAGGGTTATTTTTACATTTAGGGTTAGTGTAGGTTTAGGGTTAGGACTAGGGTTAAGTTTAAAGTTAGGGTTAGAGTGTGTTTAGGGTTGGGGCTAGTGTTATCATGATCTTTATAATTAGGGTTAGGGTAATGAGTGGGGTTAGAGTTATGCTTAGAGCTATGTTTGGGTTAGGCTTATGTTTAGGATAATGAATAGGTTTAGGTCAAGGTTATGGTTAGCATTAGGGCTAAGGGTTAGGGGTAGGTGTAGGGTTAGTGTTAGGATTAGGTTTAGTGTAAGTGTTAGGGTTTTAGCTATGGTTAGGCCTAGGTTGATGGTTAGGTTACTGTCAGGTCTAGTTTTAGGATTAGGGTTAAGTTTAAGGCTAGGATTATTATTAGGGTTAGTGTTATGTTTAGGGAAATGGATAGGGTTAGAGATAGATTTAGGGCTAGGATTATCATTAGGATTAAGTCTACAGTTAGATTTAGGGTTAGGGTTATGTTTAGGGTAATGGTTAGGGCTAAGATTAGGGTTAGTGTTAAAAAAGAGGTGTAGGGCTCAGTTTAGGGATAGATTTTGGTTTAGGTTAGGGCTATGGCTAATGTAAGAACTAGAGTTATGATGAAGGCTACTTTTAGAGTTACAGTTAAGGCTAGTACTAGTTTTAGGCTTAGGTATACTTTTAGGGTGATGTTAGAGTTAGGGTTAGTGTAAGGTCAGAGTCAGGCTCAAGGTTAGTTTTAGGGTTAGGTTAGGACTGGAATTGGGGCTAAGTTTAGGGCTAAGTGTAGGGTTAGGTTTTGGTTTTGATTAAGGGTTAGGGTTACAGCTATGGCTTGGTTTTCTTTTAGGGATAGAACTAGATTAGGGCTAGTTTTAGGATTA
>NW_026007659.1:38656-45223 GCF_001458135.2 Marmota marmota marmota
GGGTTAGGGCTAGGTTTAGGGTTAGGTCTAGGGATAGGATTATGGTATGTTTAGGGTTAGCGTTAGAGTTAGGGGTAGGGTTATCTTTAACATTAGGGTTAGGGTTAAGGTAACAGATAGGGTTAGGTTAGGTTTAGATTTGGTTTAGTGTTAGAATTAGTGATAGGGTTAGGATTAGAGCTATGGTAATGTTTAGGTTTACGTTTAGGTTTTTGGTTTGATAAAGAGTTAAGGCTATGCTGAGTTTAATTTTAGGGTTATGTCTATGGTTAGTTTTCCAGTTAGGATTAGGGTTAACATTAGGTTTCGGGCTAAGATTATCAATAAGTTTAGGTTTAGGGTTAGGGTAATGGGTAGGTTTAGAGCTAGATTTAGGGCTAGGTTAAGTTTAGGATTTGGGCTAGGTTTAGTGTGAGAGTTAGGGATTGGTCTAGGCTTATGTTTAGGGTAAGGATTAGGCTTTTAGCTATGTTTGGACTAAAGTGAGGGCTAGGGATAGGTATAGGTTTAGTGTTAGGGTTAGATTTATGCTTAGGACTAGGTTTAGGCCTAAAATTTTAGAGTTAGGTTTAGGCCTAAATTTAGGGATATGGTTAATGTAAGATCTAGGGTTATGATTAGGGCTAGTTTTAGGGTTAGGTTTATGACTGTGTCTAGAATTATTTTTAGGTTTTGGTTAGTTTCAGGTTTAGAGGTAAGTTTAGTGTTAAAGCTAGGGTCAGTGTTTGGGTTAGATTTAAAGTTAGGGTTAAAGCCAGAATTAAGACTAGGTTTAGGTCTAGTGGTGGATTTAGTGTTTGATTTAGGTAAAGGTATTTTTAGGGCTAGGGATAGGATTTTGTTTAGGTCTAGAGCTAGAGTTCAGGCTAGATTTTTAATTAGGTTTAGATCTAGAGCTAGTGGTAGGGTTAGGCTTATGTATAAGGTTAGAAGTAGGGCTAGTGTTAGGGTTTGGTTTAGGGTTAGGTTCAGGCTTATTCTAGGGTTTATGTTAGCGTCAGAATAAGGGTCTGGGTTAGGGTTAGGTTATGGAATAGCGTTAGAGATAGAATGAGATCTAGTGTTAGGACTAGTAATAGGGTTAGGATTTGGTTCACCTAACTATTAGGGATATGTCTAGGGTTACCATTAGGATTAAGGTTTTGCTCAAGGCGAGGCATAGGGTTAGGGCAAGGGTTAGGTTTATGGTTAGGTTAAAGCTAGGTTTAGGGCTCAGATTAGGGATAGGTTATTTTTGTGTGTGAGGTTTAAGGCTAGGGTAGGGCAACGGCTAATATAAGGACTAGGGTTACAATTAGGTTTAGGGGTAGGGGTAGGTCAAGTGTTAGGGTTAGGTTTAAAATTAGGGTGATATTTATAGCTAGGGTTAGTGTTAGGATATCGGTCTGGTCAGGGTTAGTTTTACGGTTAGGTTTAGGACTCAAATTATGGCTAGGTTTAATGTTACTGTTCAGTTTAAGTTTAGGGTGGTTTTTAGAGTAGGATGAGTGTTAGCAAATACGTCAGGTTCAGGGTAATTTTTAAGGTTATGATTAGGATTCAAATTAGGGTTAGGGTTTGATCTAGGTGTAGTGGTAGGCTTTGGTTTAAGTTAAGGTTAGTGTTAGGCCTGTTGCTCGGTTTTGTTTTAGTTCTATGATTAGGGTTAGGGCTAGTTTTATGATTATCTTTAGGGTTAGGGCTAGGGTTATGGTTAGGTTTAGGATTAAGGCTAGATTTAAGGCTAGGATTAGGGCTAGGTTTTGTGTTAGGTTTAGGCAAGAATTAGGGCTAGGACTAATTTCTGGTCTAGGATTATAGTTAGTGTTATTTTTAGGTTTAGGTTCATGTCTAGGTCAAATTAAAGTGTTATGTTTAGGTAAAGGGTCAGATTAAGAGCTTGGGTATTATTAGGGTCAGGGTCAGGCTTTGGGATTGAGTTAGGTTGACGTTTAAAGTTAAGGCTCAAATTACCATGAAGGTTATAATTAGGGTTAGGGTAATGGCTAGTGTTAGGTTTAGGGTTCAGGTTAGTTTTAAGGTAATGGATATGTTTAGGGTTTGTGTTAGGTTTAGGGTTAGGCCTAGGGTTAACATTAGGGTTATGGTTATAGTTAGGGTAATTTATAGTTTTAGACCTAGGGTTAGGGCTAGGATAATGGTTAGGATTAGGGCTAGAGTTAGGGTTCTGGTCTTTGTTAGGGCGAGGGTTACACTTTTAATTAGTTTTAGGGTACGGTTTATGGTTTGAGCTAGGATTTTTTCTATAGCTAAAGTTAATTTCGGGTTTTGTATAGGGTTTTGGTCATGGTTAGTGTCATGGTTAGGGCTAGGATTATCATTAGGATTAGGGTAATAAGTTTAGATATCAGGTTAAACATAGTGTTAGGTTGAGGATAGCGTTAGGTTTAGGTTTAATATTAGGGTTAGGTTCGACCTAGCTTATATTTAGGTTTAGGGTTAGTTTCACTGTTAGTTCTAGGTTTAGGTTTAGGTTTAGAGTTTGGGTAGGTTTAGCTTTAGGTCTAGTGCTTTCATTAAGGTTACATTTAGGGTTACGGTATTGGGTATGGTTCAAACTAGGTTAGGACTATGTGTTAAGGTTAAGATTAGGGCTGGGTTTAGGTTTAGGGTTAGGCCTTGGTTAGTGTTAGGGTTAGGATAATTGTAAGGGATTAGAGATTGAGCTAGGTTTAGGGCTAGGTCAAGGGTTAGGTTTACAGTCTGGGGTAGGGTAGGGTTAGGATTACGTGTAGGGATAGGGTTAGCATTAGTTTTAGGGTTATGGTTAGTGTAATGGATAGAATTAGAGCTAGGGTTTGGGCTATGGTTGCAGTTAGGATTAGGGCTAGAGTTGATTTAGGATTTGGGTAGGGTTATGGTTAGGGTAAGTTTTAGGGTTTGAGCTAGGGTTAGGTCTAGAACAAGTGTTAGGGTTATGGTTAGGGCTAGGTTTAGAATAAGGGTTATGCTTAGGGTTTGGTTTAGGGCTGTAATTAGGGCTAGGTTTTGTGTGAGTTTTAGGGCTAGTTTTAGGTATATGGGTAATGTAAGAGCTAGATGTATGGTTATGGCTAATTTAGAGTTTGTCTAGTGTTAGGGTTAGTTTTTGTGTTAGGATAAGGTTTAGAATTAGGGGTTTTGTTAGGGTAAGTGTTAGGGTTCAGGTTAGGAGTAGGTTTAGGGTTAGGTCCTTAATGAGGTATAGGGTAAGTCTAGGGGTAGAGTCAGTGTTTGGTTTAGGTTAAGGGTTATTGTTAGGGCTATGGCTAGGGTTATGTCTATATTTTGGATTAGGTTTAGGTCTACGGCTAGTGTTATTGTTAGATTTATGGTTAGGGTTACTGATAGGGCTAGTGTTAGGTTTCAGATAAGGGTTAGGGTCAGGTCTAAACCTAGGTTTAGTGTTAGGGTAAGAATAAATGTCAGCATTAGGTTTAGGGTTTGGGTTAAATTTAGAGCTAGAATGAGGGCTAGGTTTAGGACTAGTAATAGAGTTAGGGTTTGGGGTAGGCAGAGAATTAGGGTTAGGACTAGAGTAGCAATATTGTGAGGGTTTGACTAAGTGTAAGAAACAGGGTTAGAACTAGGATAAGGACTAGGGATAGGGTTAAGGTTAGGGCCAGGTTTATGGTTAGTGTTAAAGCTAGGGTTAGGCCTTGGATTAGGGCTAGGCTTTGTGTTTGGTTTAGGGCTATGGCTAATTTAAGAACTGGAATTATGATTAGGGCTTGTTTTAGTGTTAGGTTTAGGTTTAGGTCTAGTGATGGGATTAGGTTTAGCAATAGAGTGATGTGTAGAGCTACAGTTAGTGTTAAGATCAGAGTCAGGGTTTGTAATAGTTCTAGGGTTAGAGTAAGGACTCAAGAAAGGGCTGGAGTTAGGGCTAGGGTTTGGTTAGGTTAAGGTTTAGGGTCAGTGCTATGGCTCGGTTTGTCTTGAGGACTAGGGCTAGGATTAGGAATAGTTTCAAATTAGCATTAGGGTTAGAGCTAGTGTTACGGTGTAGTTTTCGCTTAGGCTTGGGGTTAGGGTTAGATTAAGAGTTAGTTCTAGGTTTAGGGCTACAGTAAAGGTTAGGGCTCGTGTTAGGCCTAGGGTTTGAATTATCATAAGTGATTGGGTTAGAACTAGCGATAGGGCTAGGACGAGTGTTAGAGTTAGTCTTAGTGTTAGGGTTAGATTTAAGGTGAGAATTAGGGCTTAATGAGGGCTAGGATTAGAGCTAGGTTTAGTATTAAGGCTGAGCCTAGGTTTATGGCAAGGGTTATGGTTATGATTATGGTTAGGTATGATGTTATAGCTTGCTTTAGAACTAGAGTGAGGGTTAAAATTAGGGTTAGGTCTATGGTTAGGGTTAGGTTTCAAATTAAGGCTAAGATAATGGCTAGCATTAAGGCCAGAGTTAGTTTTAGGGTTAGGGCTTCATTAGGGCTAGTGCTAATGTCAGTTCTTGGGTCATTGTTAGAGATAGTTTTAGGTTTAATATTATTAGGGTTAGGAATATGTTTATGGATATGGTTAAGTTTAGGGTTCAGGTTAGGTTTAGGGTAATGTATAGGTTTAGGGTTAGGAATAGGTTTAGGGTTATCCTAGGGTTAGCATTAGGTTTAGGATTAGGATTAGGTTAATGGATAGGGTTACAGCTGGGGTTTGGGCTAGGTTTATGGTTAGGACTAAGGTTAATGTTAGGGATAGGTTTTGGGTTATGTCAACAGTTAGGTTTAGGGTTAGGTTTAGGGTAGGGTTTAGGGCTAGAATTTTTTTCTAGGGTTATATATAGGGCTAAATGTAGTGTTAGGGCTCTGATTAGGGATAGGTTTGGGGTTAGGTTTTGGATAGGTTTAGGGCTATGACCAATGTAAGAACTAGGGTTACGATTAGAACTAGTTTTAGTGTTAAGGTTAGGGCTACGTCTATAGTTAGGTTTAGGTTTAAGTTTTGAGTGATGTTTAGAGCTAGGCTTAGTGTTAGGGTGAGAGTCAGGGTCAGCATTTGTTTTTGGGTTAGGGATAGGACTCAAATTAGGGCTAGGTTTAGGGCTAGGTGTAGGCTTAGGGTTTGGTTTTTATGTTCAAGTTTAGGCTTAGGTCTCTGGCTTGGTTGTTTTGTAGGGCTAGGGCTAGGTTAGGGCTAGTTTTAGGATTAGTATTAGTGTTACGACTTCTGTTAGAGGTTTAGCTTGGGGTTAGGGTTAGATTTAGAGTTAAGGTTAAATATAATATTAGGGCTAGAACTAGGGTTAGGGCTAATGTAAATGCATTTGATAGGATTATGGTAAGGGATAGGGTTAGAACTAGAAATAGGACTAAGGCGAGAGATAGAACTAGTCTTAGGGCTGATGTTAGGTTAGGTTTAGGGTTAAATTAGGGCTTGGATTAGATCTAGCATTTGTATTAGGATTAGACCTAGTTTTAGGCTTAGGTTTAGGTTTATGGGTAGGGTTAGGTTTAGGGGAAGGTATGGAGTTAGAGCTAGTTTTAGGGCTAGGTCAAATGTTAGAATTTGGTTAGGGCTAGTGTTATTGCTTTATTTAGTATTAAGGCTAGGTTTAGGGCTAGGATGAGGGCTAGGTTTTGTTTTAGGGGTATGGCAAGAATTAGGGCTAGGGCTAGTGTCAGTTCTAGGCCTATGTTAGGGATAGATTGAGGGTTAGATTTATGGCTATGTCTAGTGTAAGTGTTTCAGTCTATGGTAAGGGTTGGGTTTAGAGCTACGGGTATTATTAGGGTTAGAATTTTGTTTCAGGTTTGGTTTAGGTTAGGGTTTAGGTTTAGAGCTTGAATTAGCATTAGGGTTTGGTAGGGTAATGATAGGTTTGGGTTAAGGGTTCATGTTAAGTGTAGAGTAATTGATAGGGTTAGATTTAGCAAAACGGTTAGGGTTAGGCCTAGTGTTCGACTTAAGGTTATGGTTGTGCTTAGGATAATGGATAGGGTTAGGGCTAGGGTCATGTTTTGTATTAGGGCTAGAGTTAGTGTTAGGCCTAGGGTTAGGGTTAAGTTCAGGTTTAGGATACAGTTTAGAGTTTGAGCTAGTGTTAGCACTAGGGCAAGGGTTAGGTGTAGGTTATAGATACAGTTAGGGTCAAGGTTAGTGTTAAGGTTAGGGATAGGGTTACCATTAGGTTTAGGGTATTGGATAAGGTTTGATTTCTTGTTAGGGTTAGGGTTAGGTTTTGGCTTAAGGTTAGGATTAGTGATAGGCTTACGTTTAGGTTTAGGATAATGGTTAGGGTTTGAGGAAGTGTTAGCTCTATGGCAAGGGGTAGGTTTATGGTTATGGCTAGGGTTAGAGTTAGGGTAGATTTATGGTAAGGGATAGGGTTATCATCAGGGTTAGGGTTAGGGTTAGGGTAATGGGAAGGGTTAGAGCTAGGGTTAGGGCTAGGGTTATCATTAAGTTTAGGGTTTGAGTTAGGGTAATATGTAGGCTTAGAACTAGGGTTAGGTATAGGGTTAATTTTAGGATTAGGGGTAGGGTTAAGGTTAGGTATAGGTTTAGGCCATGGGTTAGTGTTAGGTTTAGGTTAAGTTTAAGGGTTAGGGATTGAGCTAGTGTTTGGAATAGGATGAGGATTAGGGTTAG
>NW_026007659.1:51420-78351 GCF_001458135.2 Marmota marmota marmota
GATACTGCTACATCGATGTTCATAGCAGCACAATTCACAATTGCTAGACTGTGGAACCAACCCAGATGCCCTTATAGATGAATGGAATAAAAAAAAATGTGGCATTTATACACCATGGAGCATTACGCAGCACTAAAAAATGACAAAATCATGGAATTTGCAGGGAAATGGATGGCACTAGAGCAGATTATGCTTAGTTAAGCTAGCCAATCCCTAAAAAACAAATACCAAATATCTTCTTTGATATAATGAGAGCAACTAAGAACAGAGCAGGGAGGAAGAACAGGAAGAAAAGATTAACATTAAACAGATACATGAGGTGGGAGGGAAAGGGAGAGAAAAGGGAAATTGCATGGTAATGGAGGGAGACCCTCATTGTTATACAAAATTACATATAGGAGGTTGTGAGGGGAATGGGAAAATAAACAAGGAGAGAAATGAATTACAGTAGATGGGGTAGAGAGAGAAGATGGGAGGGGAGGGGAGGGGGGATAGTTGAGGACAGGAAAGGTAGCAGAATACAACAGTTACTAATAGGGCATTATGTAAAAATGTGGATGTGTAACCAATGTGATTCTGCAATCTGTATTTGGGGTAAAATTGGGAGTTCATAACCAACTTGAATCTAATGCATGAAATATGATATGTCAAGAGCTTTGTAATGTTTTGAACAACCAATAAAAAAATGGATAGGATTAGATCAAGGTTTAGGGCTATGTTTAGGGTTAGGGTTAATACTAGTGTTAGGTTTAGGTTCAGGGTTAAAACTAGGGTTAGGTCTTGCATTAAGGCTAGGTTTTGGTTAGAGTTAGGGCTAGTTTTAGATTTATGGCCAATGTATGGTCTAGGGTTAGGGCTAGGGTTAGAATTAGGGTTATGGGTTTGTTTTGTGTTAAGTTTAGGGCTAGAATTATGGCTATGGCAAATGTCAGGTCTAGGATTATAGCTAGGGATGGTTTTCGGTTTAGGTTTATGGCTAGGTCTAGTATAAGGGTTAGGTTTAGTGGTAGGGTCAGGGTTAGAACTAGGTATATTATCACGGGAAGGGGCAGAGTTAAGTTTTGGGTTGGGTTAGGGTTTAGGGTTTGGGCTTGAATTAGCATTAGGGTTAGAGTTAGGGTAATGATAGCCTTAGGTTACGGTTCAGGTTCGGTTTAGGTTAATGAAATAGGTAAGGGTTAGGGATAAGTTTAGGGTTATGCCTAGGGTTACCATTAGAGATATGTTTAGGATTTGGTAAAGTTTAGGGCTATGTTCTGGGTGAGGGTTAGGTTTAGCATTAGGGTTAAAGCTAGGGTTAAGGCTCAGGATAGGGCTTGGTTTTGGGTTTGGTTAGCACTAGGGTTATTGCTATGGTAATGAATAAACTAGTGTTTCAATTAATGCTAGTTTTAGTGTTAGTGTTAGGGCTAGGTCTAGTGTTACGGTTAGGTTTAGGGTTAGGGTGATGTTTAGAGCAAGGGTTATTGTTAGGGTTAGTGTCAGAATCAGGGTTAGTTTTAGGGTTTGGGTTAATTAGGGCTAAATTAGTACTAGTTGTAGGGTTAGGGTTTGGTTTAGGTTAAGGTTTATGGATATAGGTTGGTTTTATTTTAGGGCTAGGGCTACGATTACAGTTATATTAGGGGATTAGCATCAGGGTTAGGACTAGTGTTAGGTTGAGTTCTAGGCTTAGGGTTAGGGTTAGATATTGAGTTAGGGTTAGATCTAGGGTTAACGCTAGGTCCAGTGCTAGGGTTAGGGTGAGAGTTAGGGTAATGGTGATGAATATAGTTAAAACAAGGTATATGGCTATGGTGAGAAACAGAGTTAGTCATAGTAGAAGTATTAGGATTAGGGTTACAGTTAGGGCTAAATAAGGGCCAGGATTAGGGCTAGGGATAGGGCTAGGGTTAGGGCTAAATTGGGGTGTGGATTAGGGCTAGAGTTAGTGTTAGATTTCGGACTAAATTAGGGCTAGAATTAGGGCTAGATTTAGGGTTAGGGTTAGAACTAAATTAGGGCTTAGCATTAGGGCTAGGGTTAGTGTTAGGGTTAGTGCTACATTAGGGCTAGTATTAAGGCTAGGGTTAGTGTTAGGGTTAGACTAAGGGGTTGGGCTAGAATTAGGGTTAGCATTGGTTTTAAGGTTAAATTTAGGGGAATGGATGGGGTTATAGCTAGCATTAGGGATAGGGTAAGTGTTAGAATTAGGATTAGGCCTAGGGTTATGTTTCAGTTTAGGATTAAGGCTAGGTTTAGGGCTAGGGCTTCTGTTAGGGTTATGGCTAGGACCAGGTCTATGGCTAATATCAGGTCTAGGATTAAGGTTAAAAATACTTTTAGGCTTTGGTTATGGCTAGGTCTAGTGTAAGAGTTAGGATTAGGTTAATGGTCAGCTTTAGGGCTAGGGTTATTATTAGGGTCAGGGTCAGGGTTAGCATTTGGTTTGGCTAAAGGTTTAGGGTTAAGGCTCGAATTAGCATTAGGGTTAGGTTTAGGATTCGGGTAATGAATAGGATTTAGTTTAGGTTTCAGTTAAGTTTTAGGGTAATGGATGAGTTAGTTTTAGCAATCGGGTTAGGGTTACCATTAGAGTTAGGGTTATGTTTAGTGTAATGGATAGGTTTAGAGCTAGGGTTAGTACTAGGTTATGGTTTGGATTAAGTCTACGATTAGGTTTGGTTTAGGGATAGGGCTAGGGTGTGATTTGGGGTAAGTTTTAGGGTTAGGGTAAGTGTTAGATTTAGGGCTAGGATTATCGTTAGGTTAGGGTAAGAGTTAGTGTTTGAGCTAGAGTTAGGGCTAGGGTGAGGGTCTGGTTTAGGATTACATCTAGATTTACATTTATGGTTAGAGTTTGGTTTAGTGTTAGAGATAGGGTTTTGTTTAGTGTTAGGGTTAGGTTTAGGGAAATTATTATAGTTATAGCTAAAGATCAGGCTAGGTTTAACGTTAGGATTAGAAACAGGGTTAGGGTTAGGGTTTAGGGGAGAGCTAGGTTTATGTTTAGTGTAAAGTTTAGGCTTTAAGCTAGGGTTAGGTCTAAGGCGAGGCTTAGGTTAGGGCTGGGTTTAAGGCTAGGGTTAGGTTAAGGGTTATACTAAAAGCTAAGTTTAGGCCTAGGATTAGGGCTAGGTTTTATCTTAGGTTTAGGGCTAGGTCCAGTGTTAGGTCTAGTTTTTGGGTTCGTGTCAGGTTTAAAGCTAGGTTCAGTGTTAGAATCAGGGTTGGTTTTGGGGATAGGGTTAGGGTTAGGGTTAGATACAGGATGAGGACTAGATTTAGGTCCAGGTGTAGGGTAATTGTTCAGTTTAGGTTAAGGGTTATTGTTAGGGCTAGTGCTAGGTTTTTGTTTAGGTCTAGGGCGAGACTTATAGCTATATTTAGGATTAACTTTGGGTCTAGGTCTAGTGTTAGTCTTAGCTATAGATATAGGTTTACCATTAGGACTAGTGTTCGGGTTTGGTTTAGCGTTAGTGTCTGGTTGAGACCGATGAGGGTCAGGGTTAGGTTTAGAGGTAAAATGAGGGCTAGGGTTAAGACTAGTATTATGGTTAGAGTTTAAACTAGGCTAAGGATTGGGATTAGGACTAGGATTAGCATTTGGTTCAGATTTTGGCTTAATGTAAGGAATAGAGTTAGAGTTAGGGTTAGGGCTAGTTTTAGGTTTAGGGTTAGGGCTAGTATTAGGGTTAAAGCTAGGGTAAGGGCTTGGATTAGGAGTAGAATTTGTGTTACGGTTATGGCTCCGGTTAGGACAATGATGAACGTATCAACCAGGGTTATGATTAAGGCTAGATTTAGGGTTAGGTTGATGCTAGTTATAGTGTTAGGGTTAATTTAAAGTTAGGGTGATTGTTAGAGCTAGGATTAGTGTTAGGGTCAGTGTCAGGGTCAGGGTTAGTTTTATAGTGAGTTTTAGGGTTAGTTGTAGGGTTAGGGTTTGATTTAGGTTAAGGGTTGCTTTAGGTTAAGGGCTATGGCTTGGTTTTGGTTTATGGCTAGGGCTAGTGATAGGGCATGTTTTAGAATTAGTGTTATGGTTAAGGGTAGTATTAGGTTTTTGTTTAGGCTTATTTTTACAGTTAAAGTTAGAGTTAGGTTTAGATTTAGACTTAGGCTTATATCTAGGATTAGGATTATGGCTAAAGATAAAACAAGGGATGGGGCCAGGGCAAGAGTTAGAGTTAGTCTTATGGCTAGGTTTAGGGTTAGGATAGGATTAAATAAAGGCTAGGATTAGCACTATGGTAATTGTGGCTAGGGCTAATGTGAGGTCTAGTGTTACGGTTAAAATAGTTTTAGGCTAGGTTTATGGCTACGTCTAGTGTAAGGGTTAGGTTTAGGGTTATTGTCAGGTTTAGAGCTAAGGATACTATTAGGGTAAGGATAACAATTAGTTATTTAGAAATGTTAAAGTTTAGTGTTAGGGCTCAAATTAGCATTAGAGTTAGGATTAGGGTAAAGATACTGTTAGGTTTATATTTCAGATTAGGTTTAGGGTAATGGTTAGGGTTAGGATTAGGGATACAGTTAGGTTTAGGCCCAGGTTTAGCATTAGGGTTACAGTTATGGTTAGGGTAATGAATAGGGTTAGAGATAGGGGTACAGCTAGGGTTATTGTTATGATTATTGATAGGGTTAGGCTTAGAGTTAGAGTTAGGTTTAAATCTATGGTTACGGCTAGGATTATAGTTACAATTAGTGATTGGGTTAGGGTTAGGAGTAAATCTAGGGATAATGCTCAGAATAAGGCTAGGTTTTGGGTTAAGTTAAGGCTAGGTTTAGGGTAATGACTTATGTAAGTACCAGGATTCCAATTAGAGCAAATTTTAGGGTTAAGGTTAGGGCTACATATATTGTTAGTTTTAGGTATAGCTTTAGGGTGATGTTTAGAGCTAGAGTTAGTGTTAAGGTCAGAGTCAGGTTCAGGGTTTGTTTTAGGGTTTGGCTTAAAACTTGAATTAGGGCTAGAGTTATGGCTAAGTGTAGGGTTATTCTTAGTTTATATTAAGGGTTAGGGTTAGGTCTATGGCTTGGTTTGGTTTTAGGGAGAGGGTTATGCTGGTTTTAGGATTAGCCTTAGGGTTAGGGCTACAGTTAGGTTTAGGTTTAGATTAAGAGTTAGGGTTAGATTTAGAGGTAGGGTTAGATCTACGATTGCTGCTAGGGCTATGAATAGGGCTAGGTCTAGACCTATGGTTTGGGCTAGGATCAGGGTTCCAGTAAAGCATAGGATTAGAACTAGTGTTATGACTAAAGTGAGAGTTAGAGTTAGTGTTTGAGCTAGGGTTAGGGTTAAGGTTAGGGATAGGGCTAAATTAGGTCTAAGATTAGGGCTAGGGTTAGTGTTATGGTTAGGCCTAGAGTTATGGTTAGGGTTACAATTAAAACTATGTTTAGGGATAGGATAAGGGCTAGGGTTTGTGTTAGGGTTAGGGCTAGTATCATGGCTAAGGCTAATTTCAGGTGTAGGGTTATGCTTACAGATAGTTTTAGGGTTAGTTTGATGGCTAGGTCTAGTGTAATGGTTAGGTATATGGTAAGAATGAGGTTTAGATCTAGGGAAATTATTAGGGTCAGTGTCAGTGTTAGGGTTTGATTTAGGTTTGAGTTTAGGTTTAAGGCTCAAATGAGCATTAGGGTTAGGGTTAGGGTAATGATTGGATTAGGTCTAGGGTTCAGGGTAGGTTTAGGGTAATTGATAAGTTTGGGGATAGTGATAGGTTTAGGGTTAGTCCTAAAGTTAGCATTAGTGTAAGGTTTATATTTAGGGTAATGATACAGTTAGACTTAAGTTTAGGGCTAGGGTTATGGTTGGGATTAGGTCTTGATTTAGGGTTAGGGTGAGAGTTGGAACTAGGGTTTGGTTAAGGTTATGTTTAGTTTAAGGGTTAGGTTCTGAATTATGGTTAGGGCTAGGCTGAGAGTTAGGTTCAAGGTTAGGTATAGGGATATGATTACTGTAGGTTTTGTGTTAGGGTTAGGGTTAGGATTAGACCTAGCATTAGTGGTAGGTCAGTAAAAGGGTCACGGTTAGTGTTAGGGTATTGGATAGGGTTAGATCTAGAATGAGGGCAAGGGTAAGGGCTATTAAAATGGTTAGTGTTTTGGTTAGCCTAAGGATTAGGGATAGGTCTAGGTTTGCCTTTAGGTTTAGGGTTTTGCTTAGGGAAAGGGAATTTTTTAGTTCTAGGGTTAGGGCTATGGTTATGGTTAGAGTTAGGGTTAAGGCTAGGGTTAGGTATCAGATTAGGCCTATTTCTTGTGTTACGTTAAGGCTAGGGTTAGTGCAATGGCTAATGTAAGAACTAGGGTTACAATTAGGTTTAGTTTTAGTGTTAGGGTATGGGTTAGGTTTAGTGTTAGGGTTAGGTTTAAAGTTAGGGTGATATTTATAGCTAGGGTTCGCGTTAGGGTAGGAATCAGTGTCAGGCTTAGTTTACTGTTAGAGTTAGAACTCGAATTAGGGCTAGGGTACTGTTAGAGTTCAGTTTAATGTGAGGGCAGTGTTTAGAGCTTGGGTGAGTGTTAAGATATGAATCAGGGTCAGTGTTGATTTTAAAGATAGGGTTAGGATTCGAACAAGGGCTAGGGTTAGTTCTAGTTGTTGTGTTAGGGTTTGGTTTAAGTTAAGGTTTAGTGTTAGGGCTTATGCTCGGTTTTGTTTTAGTCCAAGGTTAGGGTTAGGGCTAGTGTTAGTGTTAGGCTTAGGTTTGTGTTAGGTTAAATTTGGAATTAGGGTTAGATCTAGGTTTAGGGCTAGAACTAAGGATAGAGCAAGGGTTATGGCTAGGTTTAGGGTTATAGTAAGGGATAGAGTTATTATTAGGGATAGAGATAGGGCTAGGGTGAGAGTTAGTCTTAGGGCTAGGGTTACGGTTAGGATTAGAGATAGGGCTAAATTAGGGCTAGATTAGGGCTAGGTTTAGTGTTTAGGTTAAACCTAGGGTTAGGGTTAGTGTTAGGTTTAGGGTTAGGGTAAGGGTTAGGGGTTAGAATTAGAGTTTAGAGTTTAGGCTTAGAGTTAGGGCAAATTTTGGGGTAAGGAATGGCTTTATGCCTAGGTTTAGAGGTAGAGTGAGGGTTATAATTTGGGTTAGACCTGTGGTTAGGGTTTGGGTTATGATTAAGGCTAGGTTTATGGCTAGGATGAGGGCTAGGGTTTTTTTCTAGGGTTAGGGCTAGGGTTAGTGCTAGGGCTAATTTCAGGTTCAGAATTATGGTTAAAGATAGTTTTAGGATTAGGATAATCGGTATGTCTAGTGTAAGGGTTAGGTTTATGGTTAGGGTCAGGTTTAGACCTAGGGGTATTTGTAGGGTCAAGTTCTGGGGTAGGGTTTGTGATAGGTTAAGGTTTAAAGTTAGAGTTCTAATTAGCATTAGGGTTATGGTTATGATTATGGTAACTGATAGATTTAGAAATCAGTTTAGGTCTAGGGTTATTGTTATGATTAGGGCTAGGTTTGGGGTTAAGTTAGTTCTAGGGTTAGAGTTATGGCTAATGTAAGTACTATGGTTATGATTATGGCTAATTTTTGTGTTTCAGGGCTAGGTTTACTGTTAGGTTTAAGGTTAGGGTTAGGGTGAATTTTAGACCTCGGATTAGTGTTATGATCAGAGCAAAGGTCAGGGTTAGTTTTAGGGTTTGGCTTAAAACGTGAATTAGTGCTGGGGTTAGGGATAGGTTTAGTGTTAGGGTTTGGTTTAAGTTAAGGTTTAGGGTAGAGCTTTGACTCAGTTTGGTTTTAGGGCTAGAGTTAGTTTTAGTGAAATTTTAGGATTAGTGTTAGTGTTAGGCTTAGGCTTCGGTTAAGGGTTAAATTTAGAGTTAGTTTTCTTTTTTTATTTAAGATTAGTGCTAGGGCTGAGGATAGGGCAAGGGTTAGGACTAGGATTTGGGATAGGGTTAGTATTATACAAAGAGATAAAATTAGAATGAGTGATAGGGCCAATGTGAGAGTTAGAGTTATTCTTAGGGCTAGGGTTAGGGTTAGGATTAGGGATAGGGCTAAATTATGGCTAGGGCTAGTGTTAGGGCTAGGGATAGAACTAGTTTTAGAATTAGCATCAGGTTTAGGGTTTATTTTAGGCTTAGGCATCAAGTTAGGTTTAGATTTAAAGTTAGATTTTGATCTAGTGTTAATGCTAGGAATTTGGATAAGGCAATTGTGAAAAAAAGGGTTAGGGTTAGATTTAGGGTTACGTTTAGGGTAAAGGATGTGGTTTTGGATAGATTTAGGGATAGGGCAAGGGTTTGTATTAGGGTTAGGGCTTAGTATTAGGATATGAGTCAGGGTCAGATTAGTTTTAAGGTGAGGCTTAAGACTCGAATTAGGGCTAGGTCTAGGTCTAGGTCTAGGTGTAGTGTTAGTGTTTGGTTTAAGTGTTAGGGTTATGATTAAGGCTAGGTTTATGGCTAGGATGAGGTATAGGTTTTGTGTTAGGTTTAGGGATAGTATTAGAGCTAGGGCTAATATCAGGTCTAGGGTTATATTTAGGGCTACATTTGGTGTTAGGTTTAAGGCTTGGTCCAGTGTAAGGATTAAGTTTATGGTAAGATTCAGGTTTATATCTAGGGTTACTTTTAGGGTCAAGGTCAGGGTTAGGGTTTGAGTTAGGTTAGAGTTTAGTCTTAGGGAAATGACATGGTTAGTTTTAGGGTTTAGGTTTGGTTTAGTGTAATGGATAGGGGTAGGGTTAGGCCTAGGGTTAGCTTAAGGTTTAGGGTTTTCATTAGGGTAATGAATAGGTTTAGACCTAAGATTAGGGCTAGGGTTATGTATAGGCTTAGGGCTAGTTTTGGGTTAGGGTTAAGTTTAGTGTTAAAGCTAGGTTTAGGACTCAGATTAAGGCTAGGTTTTGGTTTAGGTTATGACTACAGTTAAGGCTACGGCTAACGTATGAAGTAGGGTTATGATTAGAGCTATTTATAGGGTTAGAGTTAGAGCTAGGTTTAGTGTTAGGTTGAGGTATATGGTGATGATGATGTTTAGTGCCATGATTAGTATTAGGGTCAGGGTCAGGTTCAGGGTTAGTTTTTGGGTTAGGGTTAGGACTAGAATTAGGGATATGGTTAGCGCTAGGTGTAGGGTTAGGTTTTGGTTTAGGTTAAGGATTAGGGTTATGGCTATGACTTGGTTTAGGTTTCAGGCTAAAGCTAGGATTAGAACTAGTTTTATGATTAGCATTATCATTAAGGCTAGTGTTAAGTTTAGGTTTAGCCTTAGGGTTATGGTGAGTTTTATAGTTAGAGTTAGACCTAGGGTTATGTCCAGGGCTAAGAATCGGGCTAAGAATACACCAAGGGTTAGGACTAGGATTAGGGTTCTAGTAAGGGATAGAATTAGAAAAAAGGGTTAGGGTGAGAGTTAAAGTTAGTCTTTGGGCTAGATTTAGGGTGAGATTTAGGGATACGGCTAAATTAGGGCTAAGATTAAGGCTAGGGTTAGTGTTAGGGTTAGGCCTAGGGTTTGGGTTAGGGATAAAATTAAGGCTATGTTTAGGGCTAGGATAAGGGCTAAGATTTGTGTTAGGGTTAGGGCTAGGTTTAAGGCTAGGGTTGATATCAGGTCTAGGGTTAAGGGTAGGAATAGTTTTAGGGTTAGGTTTATGGCTAGGTCTAGTGTAAGTGTTAGGTAGGGTAAGAGTCAGGTTTATAGCTAGGGGAATTATTAGATTCACAGTCATTGTTAGGTTTTGGTTTAGTTTAAAGTTCAGGTTAGGGCTCGAATTAGCATTAGGATTACAGTTAGCATAATGGTTGGTTTAGGTTTAGGGTTCAGGGTATCTTTAGGGTAATTGATAGGTTTGGGGAATGTGATAAGTTTAGGATTAAGCCAAGGGTTAGAATTATGGTAGGGTTATTTTTAGGGTAACAGATACAGTTAGAGTTAAGGTTAGGATTAGGGTTATGGTTAGGATTAGGTCTTGTGTTAGGGTTAAGATGAGGGTTAGAACTAGGATTAGGTTTAGGGTTATGTTTAGTGTGAGTGTTAGGTCCTGATCTATGATTACAGCAAGGCTGAGAGTAAGGTTCAGAGTTAGGTGTATGCATAGGATTATAATAAATTGTGGGTTAGGGTTGGGGTTAGGGTTAGACCTAGGTTTAGTGTTAGGGTCAGAATAAGGGTCAGGGTTAGGGTTAAGTTTTGGGGTAGTGTTAGATCTGAAATGAAGGCTAGGTTTAGGACTATTAATAGGGTTAGGGTTTTGGTTAGTCTAAGGACTAGGGATATGTCTAGGGTTACTCTTAGATTGAGGTTTTCACTTAGGGTAAGAGATTGATTTAGATCTACGGTTAGGGCTATGTTGAGGGTTAGAATTAGAGTTAAACCTAGGTTTAGGGCTCAGTTTAGGAGTAGTTTTTGTGTTAGTATTAGGGCTAGGATTATGGTAATGACTAATGTAAGAACTAACTAGGGTTAGTTTTAGGGTTAGCATTAGGGGTAGGTTCAGTTGTAGGGTTAGATTTTAGGTTAGGGTAATATTTATAGTTATGATTCTTGTTAAAGTAGGAGTCACGGTCAGGGTTAGTTTTATGGTTAGCATTAAGGCTCTAATTGGGGCCACTGTTAATGTTAGTGTTCGGTTTGAGTTTAGGGCAGTGTTTAGAGCTAGGTTGAGTGTTAGGATATAAGTCAGGGTCAGATTATTTTTAAGGTGAGGCTTGAGACTCGAATTAGGGCTAGGTCTAGGTGTAGTGTTAGTGTTTGGTTTAAGTTAAAGTTTTAGGGTTAGGCTATTGTTCAGTTTTGGTACACTGCTAGGATTAGAGTTAGTGCTAGATGTATGATTAGCATTAGTGTTAGGGCTAGTGTTAGTGTTAGGCTTAAGGTTAGATTTAGTGTTAGGGTCAGGGCTGGGACCAACTTTAGGGCAAGTGCTAGGGCTAATGTTAGGTTTACAGTAATGGATAGAGATAGAACTAGGGATTGGGATAGGGCAAGAGTTACAATTAGTCTTAGGGCTAAGGTTTGGATAGGGTTAGAGATAGAGGTAAATTAGGGCTAGGATTAGGTCTAGGTTTTGTGTTTAGCTTAAGCCTAGTGTTAGGGTTAGGGTTAGGTTTAAATTTAGTGTAAGGGATGACATTATAGCTAGGTTAGTGTACAATGGGGGTTAGAATTGGGGTTAGGTGTAGGGCTAGAGTTAAGGTTATGATTAAGACTAGGTTTAGGGCTAGGATGAGGGCTAGGAGTGTTTTTAGGGTTAGGGCTAGGATTAGGGCTAGGGCTAATTTCAGGTCCAGAATTATGGTTGAAGTTAGTTTTAGGATTAAGTTTATGGCTACGTCTAGGCTAAGGGTTAGGTGTTGGGTTAGGGGTCAATTTTAGAGCTAGGTGTATTATTAGGGTCAAGGTGTGTGTTAGTGTTTGGGATAGGTTTGGATTTCAAGTTTGTGCTTGAATTAGTTTTAGGATTAGCATTAGTGTAATGATAGGGTTAGGTTTAGGATTCAGGTTAGGTTTAGGCTAATGGAAGTGTTAGTATTCAGGATAGGGTTAGGTTTATGCTTAGGGTTATCATTATGTTTAGGGTTATGGTTATGGTGATAGATAGAGTTAGAGATCAGTTTAAGGCTAGAATTATGGTTACAATTAGGGATAGTTGTAGGGTTAGGTTAGGTTTAATGCTAGGGTTAGGGCTTGGATTAGGGCTAGGTTTTGGGTTATGTTAAGGCTAGGCTTAGGATTACATCTAATACTGTAATCCTAGGTTTACAATTAGGGCTAGTTTTAGGGTTTTAATGGTAGGTTTAGCGTTAGGGTTAGGTTTAGGGTTAGGGTGATGTTTAGAGCTAGAAATGTTAGGGTCAGCTTCAGGTTCAGGGTGAGTTTTAGGGTTCGGCTTCCAACTCAAATTACGGCTAGGGTTAGGTCTATGTGTATGATTTGGGTTTGGTTTAGGTTAATGGTTAGTGTTAGAGATATAGCTCTGTTAAGTTTTTGGGATAGGGCTATTGTTAGGGCTCATTTAAGATTAGTATTATGGTTTGGGCTAGTGTTAGGGGTAGGCTTAGGCTTCAGGTTAGGGCTAGATTTAGAGTTACGTTTTGCCTAAGGTTAGTGCTAGGGATAAAGATAGGACAAGGGTTAGTACTAGTGTTAGGTCTAGGGTTAGGGTTATGGTAAGGGACAGGGTTAGTACGAGTGATAGGGCTAGTGTGAGAGTTAGAAGTAGTCTTAGGGCTAGGGTTAGTTTTAGGTTTACAGATAGGGCTAAATTACAGCTAGGGTTATGTTAGGGCTAGGGTTAGGGCTAGTTTAAGGATTAGGCTTAGGCATTGAGTTAGGGTTAGATTTAGAGTTGGGTTTCAATCTAGGGTTAGTGCTAAGGCTAAGAATAAGGTAAGGGATACCATTAGGGTTAGGGTTAGAGTTAGGGTTTTGTTTAGGCTAAGGATGTGCTTATAGCTAGGTTTAGGGCAATGCGAAGTTTAGTATTAGGGTTAGAACAAGGGTTAGGGTTAGACTTATGATTAAGGCTTTGTTTAGGGCTACAATGAGGACTAGGGTTTGCTTTAGGTTTAGGGATAGTATTAGGGCTATGGCTAATGTCAGTTCTAGGGTTACAGTTAGGGATAGATTTAGTGTTAGGTTTATGGCTTTGTCCAGTGTAAGGGTTAGGTTTTTGGTTAGGGTCAGGGTTAGATCTAGGGTTATTTTTAGAATCAGGGCCATTATTAGGGTTTGGGTTAAGTTAGTGTTTAGGTGCAGGGCTCAAATTAGTGTTATATTTAGGGTTAGGGTAATGACAGGATTAGGTTTAGGATTTAGGTTTGGTTTAGTGTAATGTGTAGTATTACTGTTTGGCCTAGGGTTATCAGAAGGGTTAGGGTTATCTTTAGGGTAATGGATAGGGTTAGCCCTAAGATTAGGTCTAGGGTTATGTATAGGATTAAAGCTAGTGTTTGGGTTAGAGTTAGGTTTAAGTTTAGGGTTAAAGCTAGGTTTAGGACTCGGATTAAGGCTAGGTTTTGGGTTAGTTTAGGCCTAGGGTTAAGGCTACTGCTAATATATGAAGTACGTTTATTATTACAGCTAGTTGTAGGTTTTGAGTTAGGTCTAGTTCTAGTGTTAAGGTTACGTTTATGGTGATGATGAGGTTTACAGGCAGGGTTAGTGTTAGGGTCAGAGTCAGGGTCAGGGTTAGTTTTAGGTTTAGGGTTAGACTATAATTAGAGATAGGGTTAGGGCTAGGTGTAGGGTTAGGGTTAGGTTTAGGATAAGGATTAAGGTTAGGTCTTTGACTCAGTTTGCTTTAGGGCTAGGGTTAGGGTTAAAGCTAACTTAAATATTAGTCTTAGGGTTAGGGCTACTGTAGGTGTGAGATTTAGGCTTGGATTAAGGATTCAGGATAAGAGTACAGTTATGGTTAGATTTAGTCTTAGGGTTAGGGTTAAATTTAGAGTTAAGTTTACATCTAGGTTTTGAGGTAGTGCTAAGTATATGACTAGAGTAGGGCTACATTTAGGGCTAGGTGTATGGTGATGGTAAGGGATAGGGTTAGAAGTAGGTATAGGGCTAGTGTGAGAGAGTTAGTCTTAGGGCTACGGTTAGGGTTAGGGATAGGGCTAAATTAGGGCATAGATTATGGCTAAGGTTAGTGTTAGTGTTGGGCCTATGGTTAGGGCTAAGCTTAGTGTTAGGTTTAGGATTAGGGTTAGGTTTAGGATGGGAATACGTGAGATTTAGGTTTATGTTTAGGGCTAAAGTCAGGGTTAGAGTTATGATTAAGGTGAGGTTCATGGCTAGGATGTGGGCTAAGTTTTGTATTAGGGTTAGGGCTAGATTAGAGCTAGTGCTAATGTCAGGTCTAGGATACAGTTAGGGATAGTTTTAGGGTTAGGTTTATGGCTATGTCTATTGTAAATATTAGGTTTCTTGTTAGGATCAGATTTAGAGAAATGGGTATTATTAGAGTCAGAGTAAAGGTTAGGGTTTGGGTTAGGTTAAGGTTAAGGTTTAGGGCTCAAACTAGTCTTATGTTTAGTGATTGGGTAATGACACAGTTAGGTTTAGGGTTCAGGTTAGGTGTAAATTAATGGATAGGTTTAAGGCTACTGCTAGGATTAGGTCCCGCATAGGTTTAGCATAAGGTTTATAGTAATGTTAGGGTAATGAATAGGGTTAGAGCTTGGGTTAGGGCTAGGGTTATGGTTAGGAGTAGGTCTAGGTTTAGGCTTAGGATATAGTTTAGGCTGGGGTTATTGTTAGGGTTAGCTTTAGGCTTAAAGCTAAGGTAGGGCTTGGATTAGGCCTAGGCTTTGTGATTGGTTAGGGCTATGGCTAATGTAAGAACTAGTGTAATGATTAAGACAAGTTTTATGTTTAATGTTAGGGCTAGGTGTAATTTTAGGGTTAGTTTTAGGATTAGGATGAAGTTTAGAACTAGGGTTAGTATTAGTGTCAGGGACAATGTTTGGGTAGGGTAATGTTTAGGGTTCAATCCAGAATTAGTACTAGTGTTAGGTCTAGAGGTAGGGTTAGAGTTTGGGCTAGGTTAACGGTTACTGTTAAGGCTAAATCTAGTTTTTCTGTAGGTCTAGAGCTATAGTTATGGCTAGATTTAGGATTAGGTTTAGGTCTAGTTCTAGTGTTAGGATAAGGTTTAGGTATAAGGTTACCAGTAGGGCTAGTGTTAGGGTTCAGTTTAGGGTTAGGTTTAGATTTAGACCTAAGATTAGTGTTAGGGTCAGAATAATGGTAAGGGATAGGGTTAGAGTTTAGTTTATGGTTAGATATAGAATGAAGGCTAGGGTTAGGAATAAATAGTTACAGAGTTAGGTTTTGACTAGGCTAAGGATTAGTGCTAAGAATATGGTTAAAATTAGGGTGAGGGTTTGGCTTAGGGTAAGGGATAGGGTTAGAGCTAGGGTTAGGACTAGGGTTAGAGTTTGGTTTAGGGTTAAATCTCGTGTTAGGGCTTGGATTAGGGTGAGTTTTGTATTAGGGTTAGGGCTAGTGTTATGGTTATGCCTATTGTAAGAAATAGGGTTACAATTAGGGTTAGTTTTAGGGTTAAGTTTAGGGGTAGGTCTTGTTTTAAGGTTAGGTTTAAGGTTAGGGTGATGTTTAGAGCTAGTTTTAGTGTTTGGAGATGAGTATGGGTAATGGTAAGGTTTAGGGTTAGGGTTAGGTTTCAAATTAGGGATAGGGTTAGGGCTGGTGTAGAGTTAGGGTTTGGTCTAGGGTAAGGGTTAGTTTTAGGGATATAGCTCAGTTTTGTTTTAGGGATAGGCCTTGGTTTAGGGCTAATTTTAGAATTAGCATTCGGGTTAGAGCTAGTTTCAGGGTTAGGCTGAGACATCAGGTTTGGGTTAGTTTTCGAGATAGGTTTTGATCTAGAGTTAATGCTAGGGCTAAGGATAGTGCAAGGGTTATGACTAGGTTTAGGACTTGGGATAGGGTTATGATAAGGGATAGGGTTAGAAGTAGGGATAGGTCTTGTGTGAGAATTATAGTTAGTCTTAATTCTAGGGTTCGGCTTAGGGTTAGGAATAGGGGTATATTAGGGCTGGGATTTGGGCTATGTTTAATGTTAGGGTTAGGGATGGAGTTAGGGTTATGATTAGGGCTAGGGCTAGAGTTAGGGTTATGGTTATGGTTTAATCTATGGTTAGGGCTAGAGAGAGTGTTAGGTTTAGTGTTAGGTCTAGGTTATGGTTATGGTTAGGGTTAGGGTTAGGGATGGTTTTAGGGCTAGGGTTTTCATTAGGGTTAAGGCTAGTTTTAGAGTAATGTATTTGATTAGATGTAAGAGTAGGTTTAGCATTAAGTTTAGGTTATGGTTAAATTTATGTTTAAGAATAGGTTTAGTTTTGATTCATGGTAAGGTTTAGTGTTAAGTTTATGGCAAGGGTTAGGTTAAGGGTTAGGTCGAGGGTTAGGTTTATGATTATGGTTAGAAATAGCATTAGCTTTAGGACTAGGGTTATTATTAGGGTTAGGGTTAAGTTTAGGCTAATGTTAGGATTAAAGCTAGGGTTAGTACTAGGTTTAAGTTAGGATTAGTGCTAGTGTTATGTTTATGTTTACGAATAGGGCTAGGGTTATGTTTAGGCTAAGGGTTAGGCTAGGTTTAGTGTTAGTGTTATTGTCAGTTTTCAAGTTAGAGTTTGGTTTAGGGTGAAAGCCAGAATTAGGACTAGGGTTAGGTCTAGGGATAGGGTTAGTGTTTGCTTTAGGTTAAGGATTATGTTAGGGCTAGAGCTCAGGGATTTTTTAGGTCTAGGTTTAGAGTTAGGGCTATATTTAGGATTACGCTTAGGTCTAGGGCTAGTGTTAGGCTTTGGTTTAGGTGTAAGTTTACTGGTAGGGCTAGTTTTAGTGTTTGGTTCAGGGTTAGGGTCAGATTTAGACTGAGGGTTTGTGTTAGGGTAAGGATTTGAGTTAGGGTTAGAGCTAGAATGAGGGCTAGGGTTAGGACTAGAAATAGGTTAGGGTTTTGATTAGACTATGGATTAGGATTAGGACTAAGGTTAGCATTGTGGATAGGGTTTGGCTAAGGGTATGTGATAGAGGCAGAGCTAGGATTAGGGCTACGTTTAGGGTTAGAGTTAGGGCAAGGGCTAGGTTTAGGTTTCGGTTTACTTCTAGGGTTAGGGCTCAGATTAGGGCTAGTTTTTCTGTTTGGTTTAGGGATAGGTTTAGGGCTTTGGCTAATATAAGAACTAAGGTTATGATTAGAGTTATATTTGGTGTAGATCTAGTGTAACTGCTATCTTTAGGGCTAGTGAGATATTTAGAATTAAGTTTAGTGTTAGAATATTAGTCAGGGTCAGGGTTAATTTTAGGACTGGGACAAGAATTAGAGCTAGAAGGTTAAGGCTAGGTTTTGGGTTAGGGGGGTTTGGTTTAGGTTACCATTTAGGGTTAGGGCAATTGCTCGTTTTTTTTGTTTTGTTTTGTTTTTTTTTTAGGATAAGGCTAGGGTTATGGCTAGTTTTAGGATTAGTGATAGTGTTAGGTCTAGTGGTTGGTTTAGGATTAGGCTTAGGTTTAGGGACAAAAGTAGAGTTAAGGTTAGATCTAGGGTATGGTCTAGGCTAGGGTTAGTGCTAAGGTTAGGGCTTGTGTTAGGTTTATTATAATGGATAGGGTTAGAACTAGAAATAGGGCTAGGGGGAGAGTTAGAGTTAGTCTTTGGCCAAGGTTAGGGGTAAATTAGAGCTAGGGTTAGTGCTAGGGTTAGTGTTAGGGTTAGGCCTATGGTTAGGACTAGAAATATGGTTAGTGTTAGGGTTAGGGATAGTGATAGGGTTATGGGAAAGGATGGGGTTATACCTAAGTTCAGGTCTAGGGCGAGGCTTAAAATTAGAGATAGGGCTAGAGTTAGGGTTTGGGTTAGCATTAAGGCTATGTATAGGCCTAAGATGAGGACTAGTATTTGTGTTAGTGGTAGCGCTAGGATTAGGGCTGGGGTTAATATCTGGTCTGGGTCTATGGTTATGGTTAATTTTAGGGTTAGGTTATGTCTAGGTCTAGTGTAAAGGTTAGGTTTACGTTAAGGGTCAGGTTTAAAGCTAGGTGTATTATGAGGGTTAGGGTTTGAGTAGGGTTTGATTTAGTTAAGTTTTAGTTAAAATTTAGGGTTAAGGCTTAAATTAGCATGAGGAACAGGGTTAGGGTTCAGGTTAGGGTAATTGATAGGGTTAGTTTCAGGGTTCAAGTTAGGTGTACAGTAATGAATAGGGTTAGTGTTAACAATAGTGTTAGCGTTAGGCCTAGGGTTAGCATTTGGGTTAGGCTTATCTTTAGGGTAATGGATAGAGTTAGAGCTAAGGTTAGGGCTAGGGTTAAGGTTAGAATTAGAATTAGGTTTAGAGTTAGGACTAGAGTTTTTGTCAGGTTAGGTTTTGGGTAACTGTTAGCATTTGTGCTAGGATTAGGGCTAGCGTGAGGGTTAGGGTTAGATTCAAGGCTAATGTTAAGGTTAAGGTTAGGATTATATTCAAAGTAAAGTTAGAGTTTGAGCTAGAATTAGGGTTAGGGCGAAGGTTAGGGTTAGGGTTTGGTCTAGGCTTTTTGTTAGGGTTAGAATAAGGTATAAGATTAGGGCTAGGATAAGGGCTATGTTTGTGTGAGATTTATGGCTAGCATTAGGGCTATGGGTAATGTAAGAGCTAGTGATATGGTTATGGCTAGTTTTAGGGTTAGGGTTATGGTTAAGTCTAGTATTCTAGTTAGGTTTTGAGTAGGATAAGATTTAGAGCTAGAGTTTGTTTTAGGGTAACTGTCATTGTTCAGGTTAAGGTTAGGTTTAGGGTGAGGGCCATATTTAGGATTAGCGTTGGGTCTAGGAATAGAGTTACTCTTTGAGTTAGGTTAACGGTTATTGTTAGAGCATTTGCTAGGATTTTTCTTAGGGGTAAGGATAGATTTATGACTCTATTTAAGATTAGGTTTGGTCTAGTGCTAGTGTTACTGTTAGGTTTAGGTATAGTTTTACCAGTAGGGGTAGGGGTATGGTTAGGGTTTGTTTTAGGGTTAGTGTCAGGATTAGGGGCCATTTTTCAGGATAGAGTTAGGTTTAGGGTGAGTTCCATTGGTCTTGGGATAGGGTTAGTCTTTAAGTTAGGTTAATGAATATTGTTAGGGCTAGTGGTAGGTTTTTGTTTAGGAGTAGGGCTAGATTTATCATTATATTTAGAATTATTTGTCATCTAGTGCTAGTGTTACTGTTATGTTTATGTATAGGTTTACCAGTAAAGGTAGTGTTAGGGTTTGGTTTATGGTTAGGGTCAGGTTTAGATCTAGGGTTAGTGTTAGAATCAGAATAAGGATCAGGGTTAGGATTAGGGTTAAACTAGAATGAGAGCTAGGATAGGATTAGTAATAGAATTAGGGTTTGTGGTAGGCGAAGGATTAATTTTAGGACTATGGTATCATTAGGGTTAGAGTTTGACTTAGGGAAAGGGATAGGTTTAAGGTAGGGTTACAGTTATGGTTAGGTTTAGGGATAGGGTTAGGGTTAGGGTTACAGTTAAAAATTGGGTTAGGTCTCATATTTTGACTAGGATTTGTGTTATCATAATTCTATGGCTAATGAAAAAACTAGGTTTTTGTTTTTGGTTAGTTCTAAGGTTAGTGTTAGGGCAGTGTTTAGAGCTATGGTTAGTTTAGGTGCCGAGTTATTGTCAGGGTTATTTCTAGGGTTAGGTTTAGGACTCAAATTAGGGCTAGGTTTAGGACTAGATGTAGCTTTAGGGTTTAGTTTAGGTTAAGTGTTAGGGTTATGGCTCCGTTTTCTTTTAAGGTTAGGGTAGATTTAGGGCTAATTTTCCAATTAGCATTAGGGTTAGGGCTTGTGTTAGGGTGAGGTTTAAACCTAATTTTAGTATTAGATCCAGGTTTAAGCCTTGGGTGAAGGATAGGGCTAAGTTTTGTGCTAGGGATAGGGCTAGCTTTTGGTTTATGGTAAGGGATAGGTTTAGAACTAGGGATAGCACTAGGGCAAGAGTTAGTGTTAGTCTTAGGGATAGGGATAGGTTTAGGTTTACTGTTAGGGCTAAATTAGGGCTCGGATTACTGCTAAGGCTAGTGTTAGATTTAGGCCTAGGTTTAGGGCTAGGGTTACAGTTAGTTAACATTAGGGTTGGGGTAAGGTATGATGTTAAAGCTATGTTTAGTGCTAGGACAAGGAATAAAATTAGGGTTAATGCTAGGGTTAAAATTAGGTTTAGGATTAAGGCTTGGCTTAGAACTAAGTTTAGGTCTAGTGATAGGGCTAATGTCAGGTCTCAGGTTAAGGTTAGGCTAGGGTTAGGGATAGGGCTATGGCTCAGTTTTGTTTTAGAACTAGGCCTAGGTTTAGGGCTAGTTTTGTAATTAGAGATAGTGTTAGGACTAGTGGTAGGGTGAAGTTTAGGCTTAGATTTATTGTTATAGTTAGATCTAGGTTTAGAGCTATGGCTAAGGTTTATGCTAAGTTTAGGTTTAGTGTTAAGGTTATGGTAATGGATAGGATTATAACTAGAAATAGGGCTAGGGCAAGAGCTCGATTTAGTCTTTGGGCTAGGGTTAGGGGTAGGTTTAGGGTTAGGGCTAAATTAGGGCTAGGATTAGCGCTAGGGTTAGTGTTAAGGTTAGGCCTAGGGTTAGGATTAGTGTTAGTGTTAGGGTTAGGATTAGGTTGAGGGGAATGGATAGGGTTTTACCTAGGTTAGAGCTAGGTCAAGGGTTAGAATTAGGGTTAGGACTCAGGTTAGGGTTTGAGTTAAGATTAAGGTTAGGTTTAGGGTTAAGCTGAGGGTTTTTGTTAGGGCTAGTGCTAGGATTAAGACTAGGGCTAATGTCAGGTCTAAGTTCATGGTTAGTATTACTTTGAGTGTCAGGTTATGGCTCTGTCTAGTATACAGGTTAGGTTTAGGGTAGGAGTCAGGTTTAGAGCTCGGTGTATTATTAGGGCCAGGGTCCAGGTATGGTTTGGTTTAGGTTAAGATTTAGGGTTAATGCTTGAATTAGTAGTTGGTTAGGTTTAGCGTTAGGGTAATGGATATATTTAGGTTATGGTTCTGGTTAGGTTAAAGTAATGGATAGGGTTAGTGTTAGTGATATGGTTATCATTAGGCCTAGGGATAGCATTAGGTTAGGCTTATCTTTAGGGTAATGGATAGGGTTAGAACTAAGGTTAGGGCTAGTGTTAAGGTTAGGATTAGGGTTAGGGTTAGTGCTAGGCCTAGGGTTAATGTTAAGGTTAGTTTTAGGGTAAGTGTAGGCATTTGAGCTAGGGTTAGGCCTAGGGAGAGGGTAAGGGTTTGAGTCAGGGCTAGGGTTAAGTTTAGGGTTAAGGTTATGTTTAGACTAACGATTAGAGTTTGAGCTAGGTTTAGGGCTGGGGCGACCATTAGCATTAAGGTTAGGTCTAAGGTTATGGTTTGGGTTATGATAGGGGCTAGGTTTAAGGCTAAGATAAGGGCTACATTTTGTGTGATGTTTAGGGCTAACATTAGGGCTATGTGTAATATAAGAGCTAGGGATGTGTTTATGACTAGTGTTAGGGTCAGGGTTATGGATAAGTCTAGTGTTAGAGTTAGGTTTTGGTTTAGGATAAGGTTTAGAGCTAGGGTTTCTATTAGATTAAGTGTCATCATTGAGTTAGGGTTAGTTTTATGTTTAGGGCCACAATTAGGATTAGTGTTTGTTCTAATGATAGGTTTAGTCTTTACGTTAGGTTAAGGGTTATTGTTAGGACTAGTGCTAGGTTTTTGTTTAGGGCTAAGGCTAGATTTATGACTCTATTTTGGATTAGGTTTGGTCTAGATCTAGTGTTTAATTATAGGTTTACTGGTAGGGGTAGTGTTACGGTTCAGATTACGGTTAAGGTCAGGTTTAGATCTAGGGATAGTGTTAGTGTCAGAATAAGGATCAGGATTAGGATTAGGGTTAAATATAAAATTAAGCCTAGGTTTAGGACTAGTAATAAAGTTAGTGTTTGGGGTAGGCTAAGGATTAAGGTTAGGACTAGAGTAGCATTAGGGTGAGGGTTTGGCTTAGGGTAAGGAATGGGTTAGAGGTACGGGTAGGTTTAGGGTTAGAGTCAGGGCTCAGATTAGGGCTAGAATTTGTGTGAGCATTAGGGCTACGGCTAATGAAAAAACTAGTTTTTTGATTAGGGCTAGTTCTAGGGTTAACGTATGGAAATGTTTAGAGCTAGGTGTACTGTTAGGGTCCGACTCAGGGTCAGGGTTATTTATATGGTTAGGGTTAGGACTCAAAAGAGGTCTAAGTTTACGGATAGGTGTAAGGTTAGTGTTTGGTTTAGGTTAAGGGTTAGGGTTAGGATTATGGCTCAGTTTTGTTTTAGGGGTAGGGTAGGGTTAGGGATAGTTTTCCAATTAGCATTAGGTTTAGGGTTAGTGTTTGGGTGAGGTTTGGCTTGAAGTTAGGATTTACAATCAGGTTTAGGGCTAGGGTTATGGATAGAGTTAGGGTTGGGGGTGGGGTGTAGCGCTAGGTTTTGGGTTATGGTAAGGTATAGGCTTTGAACATTGGATAGGGCTAGGGCATGAGTTAGAGTTAGTCTTAGGGCTAGGAATAGAATTAGGTTTAGGATTAGGGTTAAATCAGTGCTAGGATTAGCTCTAGGGTTAGTGTTAGGTTTTGGCTTAGAGTTAGGGTTAGGGTTAGGGTAAGGTATGATGTTACAGCTACATTTTGGGCTAAGGCATGGTTTAAAATTAGGTTAGGGCTCTGGTTAAGGTTAGGACTAGGATTAAGGCTAGTCTTAGGGCTAGGGTTAGGTATAGGAATTTTGTTAGGGTTAAGGCTAATTAGGTATCGGGCTAAGGTCAGTTCTAGGGTTTTGGTTAGGGATAGTTTTAGGTTTGGGTTTATGGCCAGGTCTATTGTAAGGGTTACGTTGAGTTTTAGGGTCAGGTTTACAGCTAGGTGTATTATTAGGGTCAGAGTCAGGGTTAAGGTATGAGTTAGGTTAAGTTTTAGGGTTAGGGCTAAAATTAGCATTAGGGTTTAGGTAATGGATATGGTTAGGTTTCAGGTTCAGGATAGGTTTAGTATAATGGAGAGTGTTAGGGTAAGGCATAGGGTTAGAGTTAGGCCTAGGGATAGAATTTGGTTAAAGATATGGTTCAAGTAATGGATAGAATTAGAGCCACAGTTAGGACTAGAGTTATGGTTAGGTGAGGGCTATGGCTAGAGTTAGGCCTAGGATTAGAATTTGCTTAGGGTTATGTTTAGGGTAATGGATAAAATTATATATAGGTTGAGGGCTAGTGTTATGGTTAGGAATAGGGTTATGGTTCGGTTTAGGTTTCAGGTTAGGACAAGGTTTAGGTTTAGGGTTAGGTTAAGTGTTAGGCCTAGGGATAGGGTTAGGAATATGATTAAAACTAGGATTAGGGCTTGGATTAGGGCTAGGTTTGGGGTTAGGTTAGGGCTAGTGTAGGACTACGGCTAATGTAAGAACTAGGGTTATTATTAGGGCTAGGTCTAGTGTTTATATTAGGTTTAGTTTTAGGGGGATGATTAGAGATATGGTTAGTGTTATGGTCAGAGTCAGTATCAGTGTTTATTTTAGGATTAGGAATAGGACTCAAATTAGGGTGCGGGTTAAGGCTAGGTGTAGGGTTAGGATTTGTGTTAGTGTTCAGATAAGAATTAAGGATATTGCTAATGTCAGGTCTAGTGTTACGTTTAGGTTAGGGTAAGGGTTGGGCTATGGCTCAGTTTTGTTTTAAAGCTAGGGGTAGGGTTATGGCTAGTTTTGGGATTAGCAATAGTGTTAGGGCTAGTAGTAAGTTTAGGTTAAATCTTATATTAATTTTTTATGGTTAGATCTAGCTTTAGGGATAGGGCTATGGTTAGGGCTAACTTTAGAGCTAGTATTATGGTTATGATAACAGATAGGGTTAAAACTAGAAATAGGGCTAGGTCGAGATTTAGAGTTAGTCTTAAGGCTAGGGTTAGGTGTAGGTTTAAGTGTAGGGCTAAATTAGAGCTAGAATTAGTGCTAGGGTTAATGTTAGGGTTAGGGTTAATGTTAGAGTTAGTGTTACTGTTAGAGATAGGGTTAGGTTTAGGGAAAAGGAGGAGGATATAGCTAGGTTTAGGGATAGGGTGAGAGTAGAATTAGGGTTAGGGCTAGGTTAGGGTTCAGGTTATGATTAAGGCTAGCTTTAGGGCTAGGTTTGAGGGTTTGTGTTAGGGCTAGGGCTAGGATTAGGAATAGGGCTAATTTAAGGTCTAGGGTTTTGGTTAGGAATAGTTTTAGGGTTAGGTTATGGCTAGGTGTAGTGTAAGGACTACGTTTAGGCTAAGGGTCATGTTTAAAGCTAGGCATATTTTTAGGGTCAGGGTTGGGTAGTGTTTGGTTTAGTTTAAGGTTTAGAGTTAAGGGTTGAATTAGCATTAGGTTAGGATTAGGAGTAGGGTAATCGATAGGGTTATTTTTAGGCTTCAAGTTAAGTTTAGAGTAATGGATAGGGTTAGTGTTAGGGATAGGGTTAGCGTCAGGCCTAGGGTTAGCATTTCAGTTATGCTTATCTTTAGGTTAATGGATAAGGTTAGAGGTAAGGTTAGTGCTGAGGTTAAGTTTAAAATTAGGGCTAGGGTTAGGTTTATGCCTAGCGTTAGTGTCAGAGTTAGGTTTAGGGTAAGTGTTGGGATATGAGCTAGGGTTAGGGCTAGGGCGATGGTTAGGATTAGAGTCAGGGCTAGGGTTACGATTAGGTTTACAATTAGGGCTAGGTTAAGGGCTAGGATAGGGCTAGGTTTGTGTGGTGTTTATGGCTAGCATTAGGGCTATCAGTTAGGATTAGAGTTAGGGTTAGACTTAGGGCCAGAATTAGGACTAGTGTTGGGTCTAGGGATAGGCTTATTCATTGGGTTAGGTTAAGGATTTCTTTTAGGGCTAGTGAAAAGTTTTTGTTTAAGGCTAGGGCTAGATTTATGACTCTATTTTGGATTAGGTTTGGTCTCGTGCTAGTATTACTGTTAGGTTTAGATACGGGTTTACTGGTAGTTGTAGGTCCGGTTTAGGGTTAGTGTAAGGTTTAGTTCTAGGATTAATGTTAACGTCAGAATAAGGGTCAGGGTTTGGTTTAAAATTACAACTAGAATGAAGGCTAGGGTTAAGACTAGTAATAGAGTTGGGTATTGGTGTAGGCTAAGGATTATGGTTAGGACTAGGTAACATTAGGTTGAGGATTTGGATTAGGGAAAGGGAGGTTTTTAGGGTATTATTAGGGTTAGGGATATTTTTAGGGCTAGTATTTAGGGCTAGGTTAGGGTTGGTCTTAGGGTTATACCTCTGGTTAGAGCTTGGATTAGCACTAGGATTTGTATTAGCTTTAGGGCTATGACTAATAAAAAAATCTTGGTTTCTGATTAGGGCTAGTTCTAGTGTTAGCGTTATGGCAATGTATAGAGCAGGGTTACTCTTAGGATCCGAGTCAGGGTCAGGGTTACTCCTAAGGTTATGTTTAGCACTCAAATTTTGGCAAGGTTTAGGGCTAGGTTTAGGGTTTGTGTTTGGTTTAGGTTAAGGGTGAGGGTTAGGTTTATGGCTCAGTTTTGTTTTAGGGCTGGGTTAGGGTTAAGGCTAGTTTTCCAATTAGCATTAGGGACAGAGCTAGTGTTAAGATGAGCTTTAGGCTTAAGTTTAGGGTTATACTCATGTTTAAGTCTAGGGTAAAATTTAGGGCTAAGGTTGGGGCTAGGGATAGGGCTAGAGTTTGGGTTATGGTAAGGGATAAGTTTAAAACTAGGGATAGGGCTAGGGTGAGAGAGTTATTCTTAGGGCTAGGGATAGGGTTAGGTTTAGCGTTAGGGCTAAATTAGGCTAGGATCAGTGCTAGGTTTAGTGTTAAGTTTAGGCCTAGGTTTAAAGCTAGGCTTAGGGTAAGGTATGATGATACAACTATGTTTGGGGCTAGGTCAAGAGACAAAATTAGGGATAGGGCTAGGGTTAAGGTTAGGGTTAGGGTTAAGGATAGGCTTAGTGCTAGGATTAGGGCTAGGATTTGTGTTAGGGTTAGAACTAGGATTACGGCTAGGGCTAATGTCAGGTTTAGGATTATCGTTAGGGATTGTTTTAGGGTTAGGTTTATAGCCAGATCTATTGTAAGGGTTAGGTTGATTGTTAGGGTCAGCTTTTTAGATAGGGTAATATTAGGGTCAGAATCAGGGTTAGGGTATGTTTTAGGTTAAGGTTAAGGCATAGGGCTTAAATTAGCATTAGGGTTATTGTTAGGGTTAGGGTAATGGATATGGTGAGGTTTACGGTTCAGTTTAGGTTTAAGGTAATGGACAGCCTTAGGGTTAGGGATAGTGTTAAGGTTAAGCCTAGGGATAGAATTCAGTTAGGGTTATGTTTAGGGTAATGGATAAAATTAGAGCTACAGTTAGGGCTAGGGTTATTGTTAGGTTAGGGCTATGGTTAATGTTAGGCCTAGGGTTAGAATTAGGTTAGGGTTATGGTTGGGATAATAAATAAGATTAGAGCTAGGGTTAGGGTTAGTGTTATGGTTACGATTAGGGCCATGGTTCAGTTTAGTTCAAGGTTTAGTTTTGGTTTAGGTTTAGATTAAGTGTTAGGGCTAGTGTTATGGTTAGGGATAGGGTTAAAGCTAGGGTTAGGGATCAGATTACGGCTAGATTTTTGTTTAGGTTAGGGATAAGGTAGGACTATGGCTATTGAAAAACTGAAGTTAAGATTAAGGTTAGTTTTAAATGTAGCATTAGTTCTTGGTCAAGGTCTAGTGTTTAGGTTTAGGTTTAGGGAGAGGATTAGAGATAGAGTTAGTGTTAGGGTCAGTGTCAGGATTAGTGTTAGTGAACAGGGTTAGGGATGTGATTCGAATTAGGGCTAGGATTAAGGCTAGGTGTAGGGTTAGGTTTAGTATTAGGGTTAGGGTAAGAATTAGGTATAGGGCTAATGTCAGGTCTAGCATTACATTTAGGCTAGGGTTAGGGTTAGGGCTATGGCTCAATTTTGTTTTAGAGCTAGAGCTAGGGTTAGGGCTAGTTTTAGGATTAGTGATAGATTTAGGGCTAGTGGTAGGATGAGGTTTAGGCTTAGATTTATTGTTATGGTTAGATCTAGGTTTAGGGCTAGGGCCTGCATTAGGATTAAGGTTAGGGCTAGTGTTAGGGTTATGGTAATGGATAGGGTTAGAACTAGAAATAAGACTGGGGTGTGATTAGAGTTATTCTTTGGGCTAGGGTTCAGGGTCAGTTTAGGGTTAGGGCTAAATTAGGGCTAGAATTAGCACTAGGGTTAGGGTTAGGGTTAGGCCTAGGGTTAGGGCTATTGTTATGGTTAGTTTTAGTATTAGGGTTAGGGCTAGATTTAGGGGAAGGTATGGGGTTATAGCTAGGTTTAGAGCTAGCATTCAGGTTAAAATTTGATTTAGGGCTAGGGTTAGGGTTCGGGTTAGGATTAAGGCTAGGTTTAGTGCCAGGATGAGGGTATGTGTTAGGGCTA
>NW_026007659.1:83127-85867 GCF_001458135.2 Marmota marmota marmota
TTAGGGTTAGGGTTAGGGTTAGGGTTAGGGTTAGGGATAGATTGAGGTTTAGGGTTAAGGTTTGGGTTAGTATTAGTGTTATAGTTAGAGTTAGGTTTAGTTTTAGAGTTCGTTTTAGGCTTAGATTTAGGGTTATGTTTAGAGTTAGTTTTGGGGATAGAGTTAGTGATAGTGTTCGGGTTAGGGTTAGGGTTAGTTTTAGAGTTCAGGTTAGGGTTAGGTTTAGTGTTAGGATTGTGTTTGTGTGAGGGATATGGTTTGTATTAGGGTAAGGTTTAGGTTTAGGATTTGTGTTAGGGTTAGGAATAGGGTAAGGTTTATGGTTAGGGTTAGGATTAGGGATAGAGTGAGGCTTAGTGATAGGTTTAGGGTTAGGTTTCAGTTTAGTTGTAGGGTTACTTGTAGGTTAGGGTTAGTGTTAGGGTTAGGGTTAGGATTAGTGTTAGGGTTGGTGTTTGTGTTAGGTAAGAGTTAGGGTGAGGGTTAGGGGTAGAGTTAGGTTTAGGGTTAGTTTCAGTGTTAGAGTTAGTGTTAGCATTAGGGTTAGAATAGTGTTATGGTTAGGCATATGTTTAGGGTTACTTTTAGGTTTAGGGTTAGAATTAGGGTTAGGGTTAGTGTTATGGTTAGATTTAGGGTTATGTTTAGGTTTAGTGTTGGGTTAGGGTTAGGTTTATGGTTAATTTTATTTTTTTTTTGGTTAACATTAGGTTTAGGGATCTGCTTAGATTAGTTTTAGATTAAGATTAGTTTTAGAATTAGGGTTAGGTTTTGTGTTAAGTTTAGTGTTAGTGTAAGAATTATGTTTTGTGTTAGGGTAAGGGTTAGGTTTAGGTTTTGTGTTAGGGTAAGGGTTAAAATTAGGGTTTTTTATTAGAAAGAGGTTTAGAGTGAGGCATAGGGTTAGGGTTAAGGTTAGTTGTAGAATTATGGGTAGTTTAGGTATAGTGTTAGGGTTAGGGTTAGTGTTAGTGTTAGGGTTAAAGTAAGGTTTAAGGATAGGTTTAGTGTTAGCTTTAGAGTTAGGCTTAGGGTTGGTGTTGGTTTTAGGGTTAGTGTTAGGGTTAGTATTAGGTTTAGGGCTAGGCTTAGGGTTAGTGAAATAATTAGCATTACTGTTAGTTTTAGGGTTAGTGTTAGGGTTATGGTTAGGTTTAGGGTTAGCTTTAGTGTTAGTGTTAGGGTTAGGGTAAGTGACAGTGTGAGGGTTAGGGTTAGGTTTAGGTTTAGAGCTATGATTAGGGTTAGGGTTAGTATTACATTTAGGGTTAGGGTTATTATTTGTTTTAGAGTTAGGGTTAGGGTTATGTTCAGGGTTAGTTCTAGGGTTAGGGTAATGTTAAGGTTTGGTTAGGTTTATGGTTAGTTTTTGAGTTACGATTAGGGTTAATGTTAGGGTTAGTGTTAGGATTAGTGTTTGTGTGAGGGATATGGTTTGTGTTAGGTTTAGGTTAGGGTTTTTGATAGGATTAGGGATATGGTTAGGGTTATGGTTATGGTTAGGATTCAGGTTAGAGTGAGGCTTAGGTTTAGGTTTAGGTTTAGTTTTAGGGTTACTTGTAAGTTAGTGTTAGTGTTAGGGTTAGGGTTAGGATTAGTGTTAGGGTTAGGTTTAGCTTTAGGTTTTGTGTTATGGTAAGGTTTAGGGTGAGCATTAGGGGTAGGTTTAGCTTTAGGGTTAGGATCAGTGTTAGTGTTAGTATTAGGGTTAGGATCAGTAATAGTGTTAGGGTTAGGGATAGGTTTTGGTTACTTTTAGGTTTAGGGTTAGAATTAGGTTAGGGATAGTGTTAGGGTCTGGGTTAGGATTCTGGTTAGGGTAGTGTTAGGGTTAGTGTTAGGTTTATGATTAAGGTTAGTTTTGGGGTTAAGGTTAGTTTTAGGGTTCAAGTTAGGGTTAGGTTAAGTTTTAGAATTAGGGTTAGGGTTTCGTTTAAAGTTAGTGTTAAGCTTAGTGTTCAGGTAAAAATTATGGTTTGTTTTAAGGTAAGGGTTAGGTTTAGGTTTTGTGTTACTTTAGAGTTAAAATTAGGATTTTGGTTATGATTAGAAAGAGGGTTAGAGTGAGGTTTAGGGTTAGGGTTAGGGTAAGTTTTAGGATTACGGGTAGTTTAGGTATAGTGTTAGGGTAAAAGTTAGGGTTAGTTTTAGGGTTAGGGTTAAAGTAAGGCTTAGGGATAAGTAAGCTTAGTTTTAGGGTTAGGGTTTGGATTAGGGCTCTGGTTAGGGTTAGGTTAGTTTTAGAAATGGGGTTAGGGTTTGAGTTAGGGTTAGTGTTAAGGTTAGTGTTAGGGTAAGAATTATGTTTTGTGTTAGGGTAAGGGTTAGGTTTAGGTTTTGTGTTAGGATTAGAGTTAAAATTAGGGTTTTAGGATTAGAAAGAGGGTTAGAGTGAGGCATAGGGTTAGGATTAGTGTTAGGTTTAGGGTTACAGGTAGTTTAGGTATAGTCTTAGGGCAAGGGTTAGTGTTAGTGTTATGGTTAATGTAAGGGTCAGGGATAGAGGAGTTAGTGTAAGGCTGAGGGTTAGGATTAGGGTTAGGGTTAATAATAGGTTTATTGTGGGGCTATGGTTAGTGTTAGGATTAGGAATTTGTTTAGTGTTAGGGTTTGTGTTAGTTTTAGCGTTAGGGTTAGGGTTAGGTAAGTGTTAGGGTTAGGGTTGGGGTTCAGTTAGGGTTAGTGTTAGGTTTAGGGTTTGTTTTAGGGTTAGGGTTAGTTATAGGGTTAGAGTTGGGGT
>NW_026007660.1:0-3985 GCF_001458135.2 Marmota marmota marmota
AGCCAATTTGGAAAGCAGTATGGAGATTCCTGGGAAAGCTGGGAATGGAACCACCATTTGACCCAGCTATTGCCCTTCTCGGACTATTTCCTGAAGACCTTAAAAGAGCGTACTATAGGGATACTGCTACATTGATGTTCATAGCAGCACAATTCACAATAGCTAGACTGTGGAACCAACCTAGATGCCCTTCAATAGATGAATGGATAAAAAAATGTGGCATTTATACATAATGGATTATTACTCTGCACTAAAAACTGACAAAATCATGTAATTTGCAGGGAAATGGATGGCACTAGAGCAGATTATGCTAAGTGAAGCTAGCCAATCCCTAAAAAACAAATGCCAAATGTCATCTTTGATATAAGGAGAGCAAGTAAGAACAGAATAGGGAGGAAAAGCATGAGAAGAAGATCACCATTAAACAGGGTCGAGAGCGGGGAGGGAAAGAGAGAGAGAAGGGAAATTGCATGGTAAAGGAAGGAGACCCTCATTGTTATACAAAATTACATATAAGAGGAAGTGAGGAGAAAGGGGAAAAAAACAAGAGAGAGAAATGAATTACAGTAGATGGGGTAGAGAGAGAAGATGGGAGGAGAGGGAAGGGGAGGGGAGGGGGGATAATAGAGGATAGGAAGGGCAGCAGAATACAACAGACACAAGTATGGCAGTATGTAAAAAAGTGGATATGGAACCATATGAATCTGCAATATGTATACGGGGTAAAAATGGGAGTTCATAATCTGCTTGAATCAAATATATGAAATATGATATGTCAAGAGCTTTGTAATGTTTTGAACAACTAATAATAATAATAATAATAAAAAATCTCCAAAACATCAGCACTGCCATAACAGGCCCTTGAAACCTGGCTGGAGGTAACAGTAGTAGCCTACATCTGTACAGCAATTTCACCAACACCATTGCCTTTGATCCTCACAGTATTTCAACAACATAGAGAAAACTGATGTTTTCATCTGCATGTTACATAGAAGGGAGGAGGGAGCCAATAACCATCTTGAAGACCTCGTTTATCTGGGGTCCATGGACAGACTTTGGAGTGGGACATTCGAGCCCCCTGAAATTATATGCAGTATCCATGTTTGTATATGATAGCGAAACAGCAAAGAATTTGGTCAGTGTTTCCATCAGGTTCTTGAAAGGGTATTGTCCCAAACAGGCTACAGGAAAAAAAAAAAAAAACATGGGATTTGGATTCAAAGGAAAAATTATCTAAGTATTTTCTGGCTGTGTGATTGGATGTGAGGAAAATTTGGCAGGGATGGCTGTCCCCCAGCTGCTCAGCTGAGTCAATGGGGCTGATCAGGCTTTCCCAGGTCCAGGATTTCTCATGCCTTATGAATGTTGGAGATGGTGTGACCTAAGAACAGGCTGATAGACTCCTGCCCATGGTCAAAAACAACTCAGGTCATCACTGTGTTTAAATATTTTGAATTTGAATGATTTTAGTGGGACACTCTCTAGTTTGCTACAGGCTCCGCAGTCCCCTACTCTTTCACAAGCACAAGATTCATTACTTATATTGGACCAATTTCCCCTATGAACCCTTCTTCCTGGAGACCCCTTCTATCATCTCCTAGATCTTCACACAGTTAAGAGCCTTCTTATCATTCAGGTTTCAGCTCAACTTTCCTTCCTCATTCACCCTAGATCAGTGCCATCCAAAACACATGTGACCTGATTTACAAAGGTGAGCCAAGATGTCAATTTAAACATTCTGGTAGCTACATTTAAAAAAGTAAAAGGAAACAATCTGAAATTGATTTTGCTAATATATTTTACTTAAATCTGTTCAAAATCTCATTTCACTATGTAATCAATATAGAACTTATAATGGGGATTGTCAACATTTGTTTTTGGCACTAAGTTTTTAAAGTCCAATATGTTTTTTATACTTAACATCTTGCCACATTTTATACTTACATCTGGACACAGGTAAGTGAGTGGCCACCTTACAGGACAAAACAGTTCCCCTCTATAATCAAAGGGCCTGTTTGATTGCTTTCATAGCACTTATCACAATCTAAACTCACCTATTTGTTCTTTATGTGCTGTTTGTCTTTCTCCTAAAAGGTAAATTTTTTTAAAAAAAAAATTTATTTTATTATTATTATTTTTTTAGTTGTAGATAGACACAGTATCTTTATTTATTTTTATGTGGTGCTGAGGATCGAACCCAGTGCCTCACATGTGGAAGGCAAGTGCTGTACCACTGAGCCACAGTCCCAGGCCCCTAAAATGTAAATTTGATGAGGGCCAGGATTTCTGCATCCTCAGCCATCCATATGCCTTACGTCCTTTTTGAATGGATGGATGAACGAATGCTTAATTGTTAAATAGACTAATGAAGTAGTTGCTGATTGAAAAAAAAAATGGATGAAACTGACTGATAGAGATTTGAACATGTTACTGACTTCTGCCATGGGCAAATCACTTGACTTTTCTGAGACCATATGAAATGGAGATAATTTGATCAAATTCATACAGTTGTAATGATTTTAAAAATTGCACAAAGGACTGGGGATATAGCTCAGTTGGCAGAGTGCTTGCCTCATATGTACTAGGCCCTAGGTTCAATCCCCAGAACCACATACACACACACAAAATAAAATTGTGTTAAGTTGTTTCATAAACTATAAAACCATCGGTAAACAGCAGTTCTCATTTTTCAAGTGTATAAATCTAGGCAGCAGTGTAAGATCAGGGTTTGGAATCCCATGAACCTGGCTCTGCACTTACTAGTTATATGACTCAAGCACATTGCTTACCCTCTGTGACCTACTAAAACAGAATCTACAGGAAGGCGCCCAGAAAACTGGATTTTATCAAACACAAGTGATTCTTATTATCAAGCAAGTTTGAGAAATATGAGGCATGAAATTGCTGCCCTATCAGGTTTATTTGTGATTACAGTTAAGATATGGTTACCCTATCAAGCCCTTGCATCTTGATTAACACCCTTTGTGATTGCACAGCTTTGGGTAGGATAATACCTTGTCAGCCAGGTCAGCAATATCAACACTGGTGATCAATGATGTGTCAGAAGCTGCTGCCAAATCGCTTTCCTCTCACCTGAAGGCTAATATCACTACCTGGGTCACCATGTTTTTTTCAGGCCAGAAACCAAAATCAAGATGAAGGTCCTTAGGAAGAGAGGGGCAAGCCTGGTGTGGTGGCACATGCCTGGAATCCCAGTGGCGTGGGAGGCTGAGACAGGAGGATCAAGAGTTCAAAGCTAGCCTCAGCAACTGAGACCCTCAGCAACTTAGCAAGACCTTGTTTCAAAATAAAAATTAAAAGCGCTGGGGACATGGCTCAGTGGTAAAGTACCCCTTTGTTTAATCCTTATACCAAAACAAACAAACAAAACAAAAAAAGAAAGAGAAGAGTGTTGGGGTTTAAGTGTGCAGAGTTTAGCTCCCTCAGGCCTGACATTTTGCAAGAGCTGTGGCTGTGATTTAGGTCAGCTGAGGCAAACCTCAGCTAGGAGGAGGAAAAGTTCTCTTCCCCTTATCGCAAGTCACAAGTTCTGCATGGTTTGGCCAAGAGGAAGAAGCTTCCTGCATACTTATCCTGGGAACAGTACATTCTGAAGAAACAAATGCATCCTCAGAGGACTAGATAATGTCTACAAAGAACTTTAGGAGGGTACTTATCAAACAAACAGGAACAATTTGAATCTAGCTCTGTGTATCCACTGAGGCATGATATTTGGACAATGTGGGTAAAGTGTTATTGAAGAATTGCTTGCTTTGTTAGAAGAAGTGTATAAAAGGAACTTGCAAATAAACTTCAGCATGCAGTTGCGATTGCTGCCTTGGCTCTGCATCCCCTGTGTCCCGGTTATTTCATGACCCTTACCCAGGGACCCGAATGCTCTAGACGTTCACAATTGGCGCCTGAACAGGGACCCTGTTGGATTGTCAGGAAGGGTAAGTTATTTTTCTTTATATTACAGGGTGAT
>NW_026007661.1:0-3984 GCF_001458135.2 Marmota marmota marmota
TCATCATCTCTAGCAATTAGAGAAATGCAAATCAAAACTACTCTAAGATATCATCTCACTCCAGTCAGAAGGAAAGTTATTATGAAGACAAACAACATTAAGTGTTGGATGAGGGAAAAAGGTACACTCATACACTGCTGGTGGGACTGCAAATTGGTGCAGCCAATATGGAAAGCAGTATGGAGATTCCTTGGAAATCTGGGAATGGAACCACCATTTTACCCAGCTATCCCTCTCCTTGGACTATAACCACAGGACTTAAAACCAGCATACTATAGGGACACCGCCACATCAATATTATAGCAGCACAATTCACAATAGCTAAACTGTGGAGCCAACCTAGATGCCCTTCAGTGGATGAATAGATTAAAAAAAATGTGGCATATATACACAATGGAATTTTACTCAGAATTAAAAGAGAATAAAATCATGGTATTTGCAGGTAAATGGATGGCACTGGAAAAGATAATGCTAAGTGAAGTTAGCCAAACCCCCCAAAATAAATGCCAAATATTTTCTCTGATATAAGGAGGCTGACTCATAGTGGGCAAGGGAAAGGGAGCATGGGAGGAATAGATGAATTCTAGACAGGGCAGAGGAGTGAGCAGGAAAGGGAGGGGGAAGAGTATTAGCAAGAATGGTGGAATGTGATAGACATCATTATCCAAAGTTCATGTATGAAGACATGAATTGGGTGTCAACAAACTTTATGTACAAACATAGATATGAAAAATTGTGGTATATATGTGTAATAATAATTGCAATGAAAAAAAGTACATGTATAAAGACATGCAGTGGCATGAATATACTTTATATACAAAGATATGAAAAATTGTGCTGTGTATGTGTAATAAGAATTGTAATGCATTCTGCTGTCAGGTATTTTAAAAAATAAAATCAATTAAAAAGAAACACTTGCTAGAGTTTCTGAAACACAAATGACAAACCTCACAATAGACAAGGACATTTAATCCAGTATTTTACATACTCCAGTCCCTTTCTTATATCAAACAACTTTGATTGGCTCATGAGACATGTTGTGGATAGCTCACTTAGCCTTAACTAAGTCAGCCTCCTCACCCCTTTTTTAGCAATAGGTCATGATTTAGAAGTTTTTGAGTCAGAGGAAATACATCATAGGCTGATATAGAACACACTGCTCTGACTTTTGATATGCCATGCATGCAGTTAATACAGAAGTCAGACCAATAAACAGGTTATCAAAATAAGGCTTGGTGAATGCATGTGGTCACATACATAAATTCCTTGGTTTATAAGGCTGGATTTTTCTGGATTTTTTTGTTTTGAACCCTAAGTGTGAACCAGGAATTGTGGTGAAGAGCGTCTTCCATATAAATTTCCCGGCTCAGCTACTGCCCCATTTGCCCTAGGGAGCCATCTCTCTGCATGCAAACTCTGCTTTCTAGACCTGCTTACAGTAACCTGGCTGCAGGAGAAATTAACTAGATTCCCCACCATGGGTGACTGCTGCCCCCCAGTGGGACACTCGCAAAGAGCAGCAAGGCCTCCAGGTACCTTCCACCTGATTTCCAGGAACTGAATGGGTGCTGCATGTCCAGCTTCAACATGCATGCTCCACTGGCCTGACCCCACCGTGCCACCCGCATACTCGGAGTGATGCTGGGGAGGGATAGTGGGGTGCAGAGGGCGGAACTTTTACAGTGTCGGGTGGTGATGGTGATACCACCAGTTATTGGTGACGAGTCCTGCTTCCCCACACGTTGAAGTTTGAACATTAGAGAAGCATGCCGAGGCCGAGGCAAGCATATACAGCAAGGAAGAAGGGGGCCACAGCTGGTATCATGGTATCCCAAGAGGCTAGGTCTTCTGCCCTTTTTGTATGTGCTAGGCTTCCTTTGTTCTCCTGCCTTTTCCTCTTTATCTTTCTCCTTCCTGCTTACATGACTAGGCCCAGGAATGCTTGGTGAGATGGCCCAAATGTGGGAAACTGGTGGGCTGAAGGGGGAAGGGCAGGATGGAGCAGCCAAGGACACAATAACAACCTATAGCTCTCTGTAGGGGAGGCAATTCCTGGGACAGGTTACCTTGACAACAAGTAGGAGTAGGGGTGGGTTCTTGATAAGGGTGGAGGAAGGGCTCTGAAGGAATTAACATTTCAATCCCTCAGGGGACAAGTCTCCAACTTCCCAGACTCACTCAAAATTGGCCTCCTGATCCAACCTGACACCATTTACCTATCTATATTGTGTGTTCTCCAGTGGTCTCATTAATCTCCCTGATCAAGAGGTTATGTGGCCCAGAGTTGCAAAGCTCTTTGGAGAAGTCCCCTATTCCCTGATTCAGACTGACTCAGAGGGCAAGAGCCAAATATTGGTTTTCTTGGCCCTTTTAATTTAACTTTAATTTTAAAAACTTAATCTTAAACATCCAGCAAATAAGTTAATAGCCTTATATTAAGAGCACTGGGCTTTAATGTCTATCTCTCTATCCTGTAGGTGATAACTCCTTATCTTATGTTGACCCAGGCTGTGAGTTCTTAAAGCAGTACCTCTTTAAAAACATTAACAGGCAATCCTTAAACCATCTATAAGCAAACTACAAAACAAAACTAACTAGGGTAAAAACATATTTAGCTTATATAAGAGCTGCCTTGAATTCTGGCAGGGTTATACATCATAATTTCCTGTTTGAAATCCTAGTAATCTTGGCAAAAACCTACTTTTGGACACAACTTTAACTGTACTGAAATCTGGCTTACTTCTTCCATAGTCACTTTCACATGTAGTGAGATGGGACAGAGCTTTATCTCAAGTAAGGCAGGGCTCTTTATAAATCTCAAGTACTATAGTTCTGAAGCTGATCATTTTACAAAGTTTACATAAATTGTTGTTCAAGTTTACATGAACATTAGCTAACACAACATAATATCACATCTAAAACATGAATTAAAGGTTGAAAACTTCTAACCTTTTGTAGAAAAGTAGCAAGGTATTTTTGTGTTTTACAATAAAACCTTTACATAGATTAGACTTTCATTAACTTAACAATACATTTAAATTGTATCTCAGTGTAAAAAGTAACATGGAACTGTACATATCTTATTGATAACAAGCCCAGTTATAGAACACAAATGATATAAATAAATCTCCAACATGTTTTTCTTTAAGCCTAAAATTACCATACAACTTTAGAACACCAGCTTCATATAATGTTCTTTTGAAGCTTTTACCTTACAGACTTGTATACCTGGAAGATATGAACATATATTAATAGCACCATAATTACATTGATGTTTTTATATTAACCGAGGTTAGCTTTTAAAGAAACAACATTACAATATTGAAAAATAACAGCTGTTGTTTAACCATAGTTGTATAATTTTTAATTAAGATTACTTGCTCAAAAACTTACACACATAACCAACTTACACAGACCTTCTTTATCACTTACTTAAACCCTTTTAATTACTTAATCACATAGACTCTTACCCAGAAACACATTTTCCCTCTATTAAATCTATACCTAGAACTTTCTAGTTTTTTTTTTTTTCATCTGTTAACCTCCTTCTGTTCACATTTTGAAACAATATCTGTAAATTTCTGAATTTAGGCAGATTATTTCATAGACATCAACATTTTATTAGGGTCTTTTTGAACACCTAGAAAAACTTATGAGCTTAATTTTAAAGACATCTTTATTTTTATCTGTTTACCCAATTTAAATTGAACCATTTGAATCACGTGAATCAAAGATATTTGGATCCATTTTAAAATTTTTTTATGAGCGCTCCTCATCTGTCAATTGTCATATCACTGCAGGATATATGGACATACACACATACAGACATACCAACATACAACACGTAACACAAATGTAACACCCTTGTAGCTTTTTCAGGTGAAATCTCCATTGCAACGTTTCAAAAACTCCACTGATCAGAAAAACATTAACCTAGGTCTGTAGGACCAAAATCACGAGCTCAAAAAAAAAAAAAAAAAAATA
>NW_026007662.1:0-3983 GCF_001458135.2 Marmota marmota marmota
GGGGCTAAAAGCATACAATGGAGGAAGGATAGCATCTTCAACAAATGGTGCTGTGAAAACTGGAAATCCATATGCAACAAATTGAAACTGAATCCCCTTCTCTCACCATGCACAAAAGTTAACTCAAAATGGATCAAGGAGCTTGATATCAAATCAGAGACTCTGCGTCTGATAGAAGAAAAAGTTGGCTCCGATCTACATTTTGTGGGGTCAGGCTCCAAATTCCTTAATAGGACACCTATAGCACAAGAGTTAATAACAAGAATCAACAAATGAGACTTACTTAAACTAAAAAGTTTTTTCTCAGCAAGAGAAACAATAAGAGAGGTAAATAGGGAGCCTACATCATGGGAACAAATTTTTACTCCTCACACTTCAGATAGAGCCCTAATATCCAGAGTATACAAAGAACTCAAAAAATTAAACAATAAGATAACAAATAACCCAATCAACAAATGGGCCAAGGACCTGAACAGACACTTCTCAGAGGAGGATATACAATCCATCAACAAGTACATGGAAAAATCCTCACCATCTCTAGCAGTCAGAGAAATGCAAATCAAAACCACCCTAAGATACCATCTCACTCCAGTAAGATTGGCAGCCATTATGAAGTCAAACAACAACAAGTGCTGGCGAGGATGTGGGGAAAAAGGTACTCTTGCACATTGCTGGTGGGACCGCAAATTGGTGCAGCCAATTTGGAAAGCAGTATGGAGATTCCTGGGAGAGCTGGGAATGGAACCACCATTTGACTCAGCTATTGCCCTTCTGGGACTATTCCCTGAAGACCTTAAAAGAGCATACTACAGGGATACTGCCACATCGATGTTCATAGCACCACAATTCACAATAGCTAGACTGTGCAATCAACGCAGATGCCCTTCAATAGATGAATGGATAAAAAAATGTGGCATTTATACACAATGGAGTATTACTCTGCACTAAAAAATGACAAATCATGGAATTTGCAGGGAAATGGATGGCACTAGAGCAGATTATGCTTAGTGAAGCTAGCCAATCCCTAAAAAACAAATGCCAAATGTCTTCTTTGATATAATGAGAGCAACTAAGAACAGAGCAGGGAGGAAGAGCAGGAGGAAAAGATTAACATTAAACAGAGACATGAGGTGGGAGGGAAAGGGAGAGAAAAGGGAAATTGCATGGAAATGGAAGGAGACCCTCATTGTTACACAAAATTACATATAAGAAGTTGTGAGGGGAATGGCAAAAAAACAAGGAGAGAAATGAATTACAGTAGATGGGGTAGAGAGAGAAGATGGAAGGGGAGGGGAGGGGGGATAGTAGAGGATGGTAAAGGTAGCAGAATACAACAGTTACTAATATGGCATTATGTAAAAATATGGATGTGTAACCGATGTGATTCTGCAATCTGTATTTGGGGTAAAAATTGGAGTTCATAACCCACTTGAATCTAATGTATGAAATATGATATGTCAAGAGCTTTGTAATGTTTTGAACAACCAATAAAAAACAAAAAACAAATACATACACTAAAGCCACGCCCTTATTCCCACCTCCTCCACCCACACTCTACCACTTTAGTTAATCCCATTCAGGTTAACACACTGATTAGGCTAAAGGTATAACCCAATCATTTCTCCTCCAAACCTTCTTGCATTCTCTTACATGTGAATTTTCAGGGTACACCACATCTAAACCATAACAAAGAACTTCTAATTTTTTTTCCCATAGTGGTTGATCATTTACATTCCCACCAGCAGAGCACGAGGTTCAATTTCTCTACATCCTTACTAACACTTGTTATTTTCTATTCTTTTGTTAGTGATCATCCTAACGCATGTTATGTGGTATCACAATATGGTTGTGCTTTGCATTTCCTCCATGATTAGAGTGGTTAGTGACTTAGAGCATCCTCCTTTAGAGAATTGTCTATTCATATACTTTGCCCATTTTTAATCATGTTACTTTCTTATTGTTTTTTGAATGGTAAATTCTGGATATGAACCTTTTAGAAACTCTGGATATTAACCCTTTTATTAGATACATGGTTTTTTACCACTTCATTAGTTGTGTTTGCACACTGTTGTTTTTCTTGAGTCAAAGCAGATTTTGTGTGATGTAGTAATATTTGTATCTTTGTCCAGAGCAGCATTGCATTCAGTACCTCCAAAGTGAAAACCTCCCAAATGTCTATCATTAGTGGATACATAAAATGTGGTAATATTTATCCCTTAGGATACTATGACTGGTAAATTCATGGTATGAGTTTACTCCACAAACATATTGAGTGAAAGATACCAAGCCCCCCAAAATGTATGCTCAATACTTCATCTATTTGAAGTTCAAAAACAGGAAATGTAGTCAATGCTTCTAGGATCAGGCTGATGGTTATCTTTGCAAAGGTAGGTAGGGTAATTATTGCAAAAATGTTTTTGGTGTGGTTGCAATGGTATTTCTCTTGTCTTTGGTGGTCATCAAATTTGTATACTTATTTTGTGAAAACTAACCTCTGCAATATGATTTGAACATAATTATGTGTGTATGCTACTCCTCAATAAAAAAAAATACAAAAAATAAGTGTTGTCAAGGAAAGAGATGCTGAATATTATTCCTATATCTGTCCACAAACTTTGAAGCTTAGGTTCTTTTCTTGGTTTGTGCAATATTCAACTCAAACTTTGATCTCTCATAAATAAAAATGTTTTTAATTGGAAAAGCCCTATATTTCTCTTTATATTTTTTTACAACTTACCTTAAATAAAATTAATATTGATGCTATTATCTACTATTATCATCCCATTCATGACATCATGGGTGATTTGTAGCACACAAAAGAAAGCAGCAATTGTAGGAAAAAATGTTAACTGCATTTATGTTACTTGGAGAAGAATATCACCATTTCTGTATTGAATCATCTGTATGGGATAATTCAAGGCCTTAAATGCTATTGAACCAGCTTGCTAGATTTTTTAGTCATAGAAACCCAATCAACTTGGAGATCTGGAAGTGAGCTGAGAGACTTATTTGCAGTCTATTCCAGAAAGGTTTCTTAATTATGAGCCTTATTCTTATGGGTTAGGCTGACTAGCTGTTATTGGGAAAGTGGTGGAAAGAAATGGCTTTTATTTCCTTCTGATCCATCTATCTTTAAAATGAAATTAAGATAATATTCTTTAGTATATTTTATATCTCCAGGCATCTGGAAATTATTTCTCTGAAGCAGCACGGAGGCAGAAATCAAATAAATGATCTTTATTTAATTTTTTTCATGTCAAATAAACAATCCACATGCTCCCAAGTTTATTTAAGAAGCCTAAAGAAAATCTTCAAATCTTCAATTAATATTTGGATAAAATTTAAACAATTGAAGTGCTTTTCTTAGCAAACTAAGTTATCTATTGGCATATATTCCCAACAACTTGGATAGAGATTTTAAATTTTACTTTGATAGTTCATGGGAATGATGATTTTCAGTTTCTTTCAACAGTTTACATTTGCTTCTAAGGATGAAAGTCTATTATACCTGCTATTTTTTCAGCAAGTTTCAGAAGTAATTATTAATTTAATATAGTTTGTATAGCCCCACATTTTGCTGTTTTATGTTGACTCATCAGCTCATTCCACTTGCTAATAATATTTCATATTTTTCTACATTTTTATGTTATTTACATTTTTAGCAGACAAATAGAATGTCTCACAATCGGGTCAGTGTACAACAGCTTATATTTTGATGCTATATTAGCAACACATGTTTTTATAGAAATGAGGAACAACATAGAATTCTTTTTTTTTATTGTTGGTTGTTCAAAACATTACATAGTTCTTGATATATCATCTTTCACACTTTGTTTCAAGTGGGTTATGAACTCCCATTTTTAGCCCATATACAAATTGCAGAATCACATCAATTACACATCCATTGATTTACATATTGCCATACTAGTGACTGTCGTGTTCTGCTACCTTTCCTATCCTCTACTATCCCCCCTCCCCTCCCC